>NC_056726.1:1212100926-1212140926 GCF_019279795.1 Protopterus annectens
GAAGCTGCCAGGTAACAGGAAAAGAGGGAGGCCTAAGATAAGGTTTATGGATGTGGTGAGAGAGGACATGCAAGTAGTTGGTGTGACAGAGCAAGATGCAGAGGACAGGAAGAAATGGAAACAGTTGATCTGCTGTGGCAACCCCTAACAGGAGCAGCTGAAAGAAGAAGAAGAAGTTGCTGAAAACTGGAGAGTGACCAAGACTACAATATTTTCTGTTAAATACACACATATAAAAGTATTTATTCTGCTTAATTTTGCTGGTTTAGAAACCATTGAAAGAGAGCATTCATTTGTGTATGCGCCAGCTGTGTATGCAGGGGAGTGTTGAAAACCACCATATGGTGGGACTGGCTGAAACCTGGGAAAATCCTGAGTGCTTAAAATGTAAATTTAGAAAAAATGTGTAACCTCCAAACAAATATTACATTGAAAAGACAGGCTTGTGTGTAGTATTAAAGATGATGCAGTGAGAAAGATTTTGCTTTGAGACAGTGATTTAACTTTGAATAAGGCCATAGAGATTTGTCAGATATATGAGCACACAGAAAAGCACATGAATATGCTTACAAATGAGAAATGCATGCTTCCAGTGCCTTCCATTGTTAATGTTGATAGTATGAAGCACATGGTTAAAAGATACAACCCTAAGAGCATCGTCCCACCCCTAGACTTTCTAGCAAGTTTCAGGGCAGTTCCAGTAAAATCCAGAGCATGCTCAGTGAAGTATAGGGGTGAGTCAGCAAAACCGTAAGGGCTCATGGTTGCTTCCAGCTCCAGTTCTAATACCATCTATAAACCAACGAAATTAGCTGCATTACCAAACTTTATTGTTAATTGTAGTAATTGTGGGGGAGATCACAAACTCAGAAGAGAAAAGTGTTCAGCTTTTGGTCAGCAGTGCCACACATGTAAAAAAGTGGAATTGTTTCTAATGGTTCTGTAAATCTAAAGGAGCACATTGTTTTATTATAAGAGAACATTCAAAGAGGCAAGTTGATAAACTACAAAGCTGTGACCCTACTTTTTATGTTGATGGTTTGTCTGTGCTTGGTGAAACAGTCAATGCAGTAGATTTTTGAGCAAAGATTGAAGTATTTTGTACTGTTCTGATTAATGGGAGACCTGTAGAGCTCAAAGCTGATACTGATTCAAAGTACAATGTTATGACAGCAAAAATGTTTTCCAAAGTAAGAGCTGGTGAGAAGCTTGATCTGGCAATGTGTGCAAAGCTTGCTGCCTATGGTGGGGAAGAAATCCAGACCGAAGGCTCAGCAGTGCTTTCATGCTACTCTGCTGGGAACAGCTATGACTTGCAATTTTATGTAGTCAAAAGGCATGTACAGCCATTGTTAGGCCTCAGAGACAGTTTGAAAATGGGACTGCTTTCATTTAATGCAGAAGTCCACCGTGTACGATGTTAACAATGAAGATTTCGCACAAACTATTTTTTCTGACTATGCTGATCTTTTTGAAGACAAGTTAGGCAAACTCCCAGTTGTATACTTCATGAAGTTAGACCCTGAGGTAAGCCCAGTTATCAGACCAGAAAGGAAAGTTCCAGTAGCCTTGCAAGGCAGAGTCAAAGCTGAGCTAAACAGAATGGTGCATCTAACAGTAATTTGTCTAATAGATAAACCAACTGAATGGGTATCCTCCATGGTGGTAGCTCATAAGAAAAGTTTAGATGATATTAGAATACGTATTGATCCAAGAGATTTGAACAATGTACTAAAATTACCTCATCATCCAAAGCGTACAGTTAAAGAAGTTGATTCTCTTATGCCAAATGCTACTGTTTTTTTTCTGTCTTAGATGCGGAAAGTTCATGTTGGCAAATTTTGCTTGATCGTAAATCTTCATTGCTAACCACTTTTAGTATACCGTTTAGAAGGTACAGATTTTAGAGAACACCATTTGTGATAAATTCTGCTAGTGAAGTCTTTCAACTTGCAATGGAGCAAATTTTTTCTGGCTGTCTATTTGCTATTATAGTAGATGATATTCTTGTAGGAGGGAATGGTGAACTTGAACATGATAGAAACCTCAGGAAGGTTCTGGAACATGCTCATGATGTGAATCCTAAGTTGAATCCTCAGAAATGCAAATTCAGGCTATGAGAAGTTACTTATGTGGGTCATTTGTTTACTAGTTCAGGCTTATGACTGGATCCTTCCAAGCAATCTACAATTCTTGAGATGCCAGCTCTAGACAATGTCACTTCTTTACAGCGTTTTATTGGCATGGTCAGCTATTTAGGAAAGTGCGCACCAAATCTGAAGGAACTTTCAGCACAGCTAAGACAGCTGGAATGCAAAGAAGTAACTTGGTCCTGGTCTGAACAACACCAAAGAGCATTTGATGTCCTGAAACAGAGAATTGCCAGTCCACCCACTTTAAGATATTATGATGTTCACAAATCAGTAACTCTTTTCTGTGATGCTTCGAAGTTTGGTCTTGGTGCAGGGATTCTTCAAGGAGGGAGATCAGTAGCCTATGCATCCAGAACTCTAACTCAAACTGAAATACAGTATGCTCAAATAGAGAAAGAGCTTTTGGCAATTGTGTTCGCATGTTCGAAGTTCCATGATTATATTTAGGGCCAACCTATTCAAATTGAGACAGACCACCAACCTTCGGTCACTATTTTGAAAAAGCTTATGCACACAGCTCCTTAGAGATTGCAATACATGATGTTAAAATTGCAAAAGTACAATTTTCATGTGGTCTACACAAAAGGCAATCTTCTTTGTCTTGCTGATACTTTATCCATATCGCCCAGAAAAAACACTGAACAGCATGAAAATGGGAAACCTGATTTTGAAGTCATGGAAGTAAAACATTTTTTTCTGCACATCTTGATGAACTTACAACTCAGACAGCTTCAGATTCAATTCTCCAGAAGTTCATCCAGGTTATCAGTCGAGGATGGCCTTCAAAGCAATCTTGTTTACCACCAGATGTGCAGCAGTATTTTCCTTACAGAGATGAGATTTTGATGGAAGATGGTATCATCGTGAAAGGACCAAAAGTGATTGTTCCAAAATCCTTGCAACAAGAGTATATTAAGATCTTGCACTGTGGCCACCCAGGAACTGATTATACCAAAAGAAGACAAAAGGACTAGTATTTTGGTCTTCTATGTCAAAAGACATTGAGAAAGAACTTTCATCTTTTTCTGTTTGTAATAGTACTAAACCACATCAACAAAAAGATCCATTTCAGCTAAGCCAGATTCCTGAACTACCATGGTCGACAGTAGCCACGACATCTTTGAATGGAATGGTCAGGCATTACTTGATATTAGTAGACTCTTATTCAAATTGGTTCAAGATGGACCTTCTTCCCAACCTGGCATCCAATACTGTCATTACTAAGTTGAAGAGACATTTTTCTGTCCATGGTAGTACACACAAAGTAATTTCTGGCAATGGTGCATAGTTTACCAGTCAGCAGTTTAAAAGATTTGCTGAAACATGAGGATTTGTTCAAATTACGAGGAGTCCTGAATACCCACAGTCAAATGGCTTGGCAGAACATGCAGTTCAAAGTGCAAAACAGCTGTCAGAAAAGTCTACACATGGAAATATTCTAAATTTGCTTAATCTCAGAAGCATACCTCGTGACAATCTTTTTGGTTCACCTGCCCAGAGGTTAATGTTGAGACAAACCAGAACAACACTACCAATCAGTAAGAATTTGTTGGTTCTAAGTGCTAAAAACAACAAAGCAGTAAAAGTTCAACTCCTAAAGAAGCATTTGTCCCAAAAGTCCTGCTATGATAAAACCAGCAAGCCTCTGAATCCATTGGAAGAAGGAAAAATAATGAGGATGTAGACAGCAAAAGGATTTGACCGAATAGGACTTGTGAAACATTTGTGTGAAGAACAGAGATCATACATCATTGAATCACAAGGCATGGAATTTAGGTGGAATTGGAAACATTTATTACTGGTGTCCAAGCCAGTGTTGGAACATTTTGCTTGTAACAAAAACTCTAATTCTCAGAGTGATTTGTCTAATGTTCCTGTTCCAGAGAACATTTCATTGCCTGTTCTTGTTCCTGAAAATATCCCTGAAAGTACTCAAGAAGAATATTCCCCACTGACTGTCCCGGTTGCTAAACCCAGTTCTAGTTATTACATTACGAGGTCAGATTGTATCTTAAGACCAACTCTCAAATACATAGCAACCTGGACATGATTGTTATTTGTATATATCTGTATAATTTGCATGCTCGTATGATTGTCATTGCTTATTTGCATGACCAACTAGTCAAAGAAGGAGGATGTAGATCAGAGTGTGTATGTTTCTTTAAAAGCTATTCCAGTCAGTGAGTACATGCATATAAGTACTGAGCATGTGCAAGCAAGAGAGCCATTTTATAGTGAGCAGCTGAGGTGTAAGCATGCACGTGTGTAGTAGTCAGTTTGTTTAAGTTTGTTACCATTCTCCACCCTGATGTGTGTGCAATAAACTACTTAAATGAACACTCAGCCTCATCATCTTATTCAATATACACAAGACGAGTGACAGTAAGTACAGCTGTAGCAGGCAGAGGCTTCTTTTTCCTTCATGAGATTACTGGCATAATATGTAAGACAGCTGACATGTTCACAGCTAGTATGGACTATGCCATTCAGTTCCAACAGCACCTTTCATGAACTAGAGACTCACACCATGGACATAGCTGATAGAACTAATAAAAGAAATGTAGAAGCTCTGTCAGCCATGTGCTTTTGCTGGGAAATGTATCACAGAACTGGCATGTGTGGTTTTAGTTGCCTTTGTTCTAATACTGATGGTACATTTCTTGTATTGTAATTTCACCTGATAGATGTTTGACTACAGATGTCAAATGAAAAAATAGTGGTATGAATCCCTGTTCACACTGGCCACCTTTTGATCTGTCATGTCCACACTTTTCAGATGTTGTAACAAAGAAACAGTGTGTTGTTCCTACATAACCAACTATTAATAACTGCATTTTTATGCATATTATATTGCACAGGGTCATGGGTGTTTTTTTCTAAACAGGGAATGAGCACTTGTTTGCATTTATTGTACTTCCGTGCATTCGGTTATTGTGCTTGTTATAACTAGTTTTGCATGTGTTTGCTTAATTCATTGTACTATCTTATATTTTATGAACCATTGTAAACTTATTTTTAAAATAAACAGCTTGCATAGCACCACCGGCTGCTTGGACTTAGTGCCTCCCAATGGTGAAAGTGGCATTAAGCAATCCTAAACTACAGCATTATAGACTGTTGTTTATTGTACAATAAAGTGTTGTTCGTATTGAAACACGAGCATACTGATTGGACATCCCAACCAACATGCCAATTGTAAATCAAGCATATACCAACAAAAAAACTGGATAACAGCATTCTGTACCAAGGACACACCAAGATATGACAAAACTCAGGTACATTCTGCAAAACTAAACAGAGATACCTGATTTTTCTCATATTTTTGTGCTGTCTCTCGTAAAATTTTGTATTTTTAAGTAGTAAATAAAATGCAACAGAGATGCTTCTTTCTCCATTGCTTCTCCTGTACTAATGTATTGCGCAAGTGTGGAAATATATCACACACATGCGCAGTACATCAGCAAAGGGAAGACAACACAGAAGGAGACTAAAGTAATGTAATACAAACACATTATTTAAGAAAGGTAAGCAATTTCTTTCTTAAATAATGTTACTGTATAGTTGCAATAATCTACTCCTGTGTGTGTGGGTATATCAGGATTTACCCACAGTCTACTTTATTTAATCACTCTGACTTCACCCTAGCCATGGGCAAATCCTGATATACCAACACACAGGAGTGAATTACTGCTTAAGCAAAGCATATTGAACAAATTAATAATATGTAAGGGTTACAATTAGACCCTGTTTTCTGAATAACTGTGATTTGTTTAGCAGAGCTATTTTCTCCAGTCAATGAGCTCCAGGGCCAGACTTCAGAATACTGATCACAGTGTATAAACTTAAGATGTCTTTGCTATCTAGGTTGATAAGTAGGTATAGTCACACTGTCACCTTATTAAGTGTAGTGTTTTAGGAATGTCTTAATTGTCTGCTGAATATTTCACCATACTGAAGGGAGATTGAAATAATTTGCACATTCCTCACATCTGTGTTGAAACTGTTTTTCCCCACCCCACCCCCTCATTTCCTGCCTTGTCTTCAGCTATATAATTGAGCTAGTGTTGTGTGTCCTGTTAATTAACAATCTGCATTCAATCTGGAACCTTAGTTTGAGAGACAGCCTTACAGAACTATCTGCAAATATATAGAGCTGAGTATATTTTTCTGTATTATTCTGTATTATAGAGCTAAATTGTTTGCTTAGATATCTGATGTCTTACTGCTCTGCAAATATATAGAGAACAATATATATTTTTTGGCTTTATAATTTGCACATTCCTCACATCTGTGTTGAAACTGTTTTTCCCCAGCCCCCTCATTTCCTGCCTTGTCTTCAGCTATATAATTGAGCTAGTGTTGTGTGTCCTGTTAATTAACAATCTGCATTCAAACTGGAACCTTAGTTTGAGAGACAGCCTTACAGAACTATCTGCAAATATATAGAGCTGAGTATATTTTTCAGTATTATTCTGTATTATAGAGCTAAATTGTTTGCTTAGATATCTGTTTCTTACTGATCTGCAAATATATAGAGAACAGTATATATTTTTTGGCTTTATAATTTGCACATTCCTCACATCTGTGTTGAAACTGTTTTTCCCCACCCCCCCTCATTTCCTGCCTTGTCTTCAGCTATATAATTGAGCTAGTGTTGTGTGTCCTGTTAATTAACAATCTGCATTCAAACTGCAACCTTAGTTTGAGAAACAGCCTTACAGAACTATCTGCAAATATATAGAGCTGAGTATATTTTCTGTATTATTCTGTATTATAGAGCTAAATTGTTTGCTTAGATATCTGTTGTCTTACTGCTCTGCAAATATATAGAGAACAGTATATATTTTTTGGCTTTATAATTTGCACATTCCTCACATCTGTGTTGAAACTGTTTTTCCCCACCCCCCTCCCAGTTCTTGGTTGTAGTTTAAATTTGGTGGCTTTTGCAGTGCCCGCCCCACTGTAGATTTGATCTAAGACACTCCCCCAGGCCCATCTCCTTACCGCATTCTACCAAATAAACCCTTTCTGCACTTGCTTTTAGTCCTTTTTAATTTAATTACATTGTTTCAAACTGTGTGTGGACTAATATTGCTACATATTCAAGTGTGCCAGCTTGCACTGCATGAGAATTGTATTTACTACTGCATTTGCTACTTTTCTGAAAAAAAAAATTCATCTGCTTTTACTGTACTTGTGTTGTTCCTACTTTATTTTGGTTTTGCGTCATCTTAAAAGTACTCAATTGTATTTATTACTGCTTGGTGTAACTCATTCTAAGCCTTTTAGTTTAAACACTTGGGCTTCAGACCAGTTGTTTTACATTAAGAGGGTTTGTGGTCTGCACTGTAGTAGCAGAACAGGTAGCTTACATCCTTCTAAGTTGGGAACTGCTGATTGAGGGCTCAGTGTCTGTTATTCTAAAAGTGTATTCATTCTGGTTTAAGCACTTGGGCTTTCAGGCCAGTTATTTTACATTAAGAGGGTTCGTGGTCTGCACTCTTGTGGGAGGAGAGGCTGGACTCTGCCCTTCTGAGCTGGGAATTTCTGGTTAAAGGCTTATAGTGCATGCATATCTGAACTGCTTCTTACTGAAATTGGTACACCTTGTTTGCTGTAGCATAGACAAGATCCAGGCCTGCTGAATCTAGCTTTGTTTGTATAACTTGAGCACTAATCCAGGCATTCTTTAAAGTATTCAATTGTATTTATTACTGCTTGGTAGTAACTTGATTAAAGTGTAGCTATCATTCTAAGTCTTTTGGATTTAGCACTTGGGCTTCAGACCAGTTGTTTTACATTATGAAGGCTTGTGGCATGCACTGTGGTGGCAGGACAGGTAGCTTTCATCCTTCTAAGTTGGGAACTGATGATTGAGAGCTCAGTGTCTGTTATTCTTAAAGTGTATTAGTTCTGGTTTATGCACTTGGGCTTCAGGCCATTATTTTACATTAAGAAGGTTCGTGGTCTGCACTCTTGTGGGAGGAGAGGCTGGACTCTGCCCTTCTGAGCTGGGAATTTCTGGTTAAAGGTTTATAGTGCCTGCATATTTGAACTGTTTCTTACTAAAATTGGTACACCTTGTTTGCTATAACATAGACTAGATCCAGGCCTGCTGAATCTAGCTTTGTTTGTATGCTTGTTGTTTGTTTGCTTGCTATTTCCCTGGAATGCTAATTCCACCTAAAACGCGGCTTCTCAGTGCTTCTGTAGATCCCTAGTGTATCTGCATTGCTTACTGTATTTATTTCCTTGTTTCACTTGAAAGAAAGTTACTGTTTGTCGTTTTTGCATTTAAGTTACCTGTAACACATTGCACTTAAGTTACCTGGCACTTGCTCACTAAAGCAATTATATAAGTCAGCACTAACAATTAAAAGCAGTACACCCTCACTCCCCATTGGCCCTTGTTTTCAATTATAAAGGAATTCCCAATATTATACTAGCATGTCCAAAGGTCAGTTGTCAATCTCCTCTCCGGTCCAGATGGTGAATCTGGGAATCTTGAGGCAATGTTACAACTGCCTCATGTACACAGACAACCCTCTCCTCCTCTCAACAAATTCCAACACATGTGAGAGATGCAACCATATATCCAAACTGGAGGCTAAGCTCTCTCAACTCAGTACTGGCATAATCAGTCAGGAGGAGAAGGAAACCACATTCACTACAATTCCAGTCTCACATAGACCTACCACGACAGCAAACCAAACACATAATCACACAAAAACATACTCAGAGGCTCTAAATAAAGATCTGCCTAAGCAGCAGAGCCCTCCAAAGCAGACACCCAAGCAACCGCTACCCCAAAACAAAACACATGCAACACATATCTCACAAAGCCAGAGTGTCAAACAGTCACAGCCCTTAAGGCTAAACAACACACCTGATACACTTGTAATAGGTGACTCTATCGTCAGGAACACTGATGTCCCACTCATCAGGCTGAACAAGGAGAAGGTCACGGTGAGCAGCCTGTCGGGCGCTAGGATCCGCCACATAACACAAGCAGTCAGGTCACTCCAAGGCAAGTACAAATATGACTCAGTCATTGTCTGTGCTGGTGTGAATGACCTGAGACGTACCTCCCTGGACTACATGAAAAGAGACATAGAGGAGCTCTCTGAGCATGTAGCCCAGGCCGGTATGTCCCTGACCTTGAGTAGCATCTTACCCTCACCAAGAATGATGCCACAATATGAAGACAAGATGATCGATTTCAACAATTGGCTTAAGTACTGGTGTCTTTCAAAGGGGATCCAATGCCTGTCAGCCTGGGATGATATGCTCGACAAGCCACGATGCTTCGCTAGGGACGGCTTGCACCTGTCACCCCTGGGCTTTCAGATATTGGCAAAGGCTCTTGCCACTCCCATAGTGCCTTTTTTAGGCAAGGCTCAAAAGAAAAAACCCACCTCCATAGGTATCACAAGGGATAAGAAACTAAGAGTAATGCTACTGAACGCCAGAAGTCTAAACCTCAAGATGCATGCACTCGAAACTCTCCTTAGCATGGAGAATATCAATATCTGTGCAGTAACAGAAACCTGGTTCAGGGCTCCCGAGAGCACCCCAGCACTACCAGGTTATACCTCATACCGTGCTTTTCGGCCCCAAAACTTGGACTGAACCACAAAAGGAGGGGGAGTATCGATATTCATCAAAGATACCCACACCTCCAGGTTGGTGGCAAAGCACGAAGCATCAGAGACTATCCATATGCAACTAACAGTGGGTAAAACTGCCTTCCAGTTTATAGCCTGCTACAGACCACCCTCCCAAACCCAGGAACCCCACTCGGCCTTCCTGAGAACACTGGAAAATATGAAGGTCTCTCCAAACACCATTATATTGGGTGACTTCAACTACCCAAACATAGACTGGGAGCATTACTCTAGCTCCAACACCCTAGCCCAAAGGTTCCTAGAATTCATAAACTCTAATGCTATGGAACAACTTGTTACCACTCCCACAAGAGGGGAAAACATGCTGGACCTGCTCATCACCAACATGGGGACTCTATGCTCCAGACCAGAAGTGTATCCCTCACTGGTAAGATCAGACCATAAACTGATCTCACTGGATATTCACATCCCGACCCCACCCCCTGCCCAGAAAACCACAGTGAACAACTTCTCTAAAGCAAATTTCACTCTCCTCAAAACCGAGGTGGAATCCTTCAAAGCCCCTGGGCCTGTGGAAAATACGGCCCAGACCGCAGAATCCTTTATAAATGCATTCTATTAACACCTTCAGGAATGCATGGATCATGCAATCCCAAATAAAACCAAGACCCAATCCTCCAAAGGCAGACGTCCTGTCTAGTAGACCCCAGCCATAAACAAACTATACAATAGAAGGAGGAAGCTACTGCATGATAGAGCAAAATCCCAAAAAGGGAAGGCATCTCTGATCAGTATTAGCAAAAAACTAAGGGCACTCATAAAATCGTCTAAGGACAGCTTCGAGAGAGAAACTGCACAGGACACTAAGGATAATCACAAGGCTTTCTTTAGTTATGTTAGGAACCTGGGTGGGAATTCCCAGATATGCTCAGAATTAGTCCAAAATGACAAAAAATACACCGAACCCACAGACATTGCCAACATCCTAGCTGACAGGTTCTGTGCAAACTTCTCCCCCCCCCCACCAGAAGGGCAAATATCTATCCCAGCAGAGTGCTGCCCCCCCTGACATCTCAGATGCTCAGGTAAGAGCCTCCCTCTCCAAAGCAAAAAACACAGCATCAATGGGACCAGATGGTGTCCCGGGCTGCGTCCTACATGAACTCCAAGAATAGCTAAACCCAAACATAAAACTACTGTTCAATCTCAGCCTTACTACAGGATATGTACCCAAAGAGTGGCGTGCAGCAACAGTGGTCCCTCTCCACAAAGGTGGTGCCTCAACGGACCCTGGAAACTATCACCCCATAAGCCTGACTAGCTTGGTCTGCAAAGCTATGGAAAGGATCATCATGGACCTCATAAATAAAGATATTGGGGACCTACAGACACTGGATCCTACCCAGTTCAGCTTTGTTAAGGACAGATCCTGCCTCTTAAACCTGGTCGACTTCTTTGAAACAGTCACCAAGGCCATTGACAAAGGGAAGGTGGTCCACACAGCCTACCTGGACCTCGCAAAAGCCTTCAATACAATACCCCACTTGGGCATTATAGATAAGCTCACCAGCTTAAATATAAACCCATATGTCACTAGATGGGTTGCAAACTGGCTCAAGGACAGAACCCACATGGTTAGAATTGCTGGAGCCATGTCAGACTCCAAACCAGTTACAAGTGGCATCCCACAAGGCTCAGTCCTGGGACCTCTCTTGTTCGGTATATATTTCTCGGAGGTACAGGCCAACACAGAAGGACTGTGGCTGAACAAGTTCGCAGATGACTGCAAACTGGGCGCCATAATTGACTCTCCAGCCGACACAAGCATCCTGCAAAAGGGCCTCATAGAAACAGACAACTTGTGCCAGAGCCATGGCCTCAAGCTAAATGCCAAAAAGTGTATAGTCATCCGCTTTGGCAAAAACAAAGTGCCCACAAATTACCACATAGGTGGTAATCCATTAAGTACAGAAGAAGTAATTAGGGATCTGGGGATCCAAGTTGATAGCAATCTCTCATTTGACAACCACGTGGCCAAAGTGGTTAGAAAAACATTTTATATAGCCCACCTAATTATGAAGGGATTCACATCTAGATTAGGGGAGGTCATCATGCCTCTTTACTCATCCCTCATCAAGCCCATAATCGAGTACAATGCCCCTTTTGGGATGTACCTTACCAAACACCTGCAGCAACTGGTAAGACCCCAAAAGTATCTCACCAAGAGGATCAAAGGGCTCAAACAGATGCCATATGCTGCCCGGTTAAAGAAACTCCAGCTCTACTCAGTGGCATACCGCCTGCTCAGAGGCGACCTGTGCCTGACGTGTAAAGCCATGTCCAACCTGGAATTAAGGGACATGCTGCACCTCAAAAAATCCAAATCCCATCGAGCTACATGCTTGAGAGACTTGAATCTCAGCACTGAAATAAATAGGACATGCTGGAGGGACAGATTCATAACCCAGAGGCTCCCTTCACTCTGGAATAAAATCCCAGTCCAGGTTAGGCAGAGTCCCTCATTGACTCTCTTCAAGAGGAATCTTGATGAGTGGATGGGAGATCATAGGTTTACCCCGGGTATCACTTCTGTGTCACTGTTAGACAGAGGCACAGTATACTAACCTCGAAAAAGGGCATAGCAAAATTAATTTAAAATGGGTGGAGAAAGCCAAACACACTCTGGCTAGGCTTATAAATGCCCTAGGGCAGATAGCCTAGTATGAACCTATGAACCTATGAACCTAATATCTGCTGTAAAGGCAATGTTATTTTGTCTTATTCTCTAAAAAAAAGGATGAACAAACTGAAAGTAGCTCATAGATCCCCAGATCACTCCAAATAGGACAAACTATCAAGTTGTAGCCTGTTACAGAAGAGTCTCCATGTCAGATTCCTAAATGTACTCAAGGAACTCCCTGTTAACAACAATTCCATTATATTAGGAGACTTTAACTACCTTTCAGTAAACTGGAGCAAACATACTTCCAGTGTAGGGTATGCTCAGAAATTGTTTGACTTCATAAACAAAAGCTCACTGGATTAGATAAACAAAACGACTACAGGACATATATTCACACTCTGGTCCTTTCAAATACAGCCACTTCATGCACTACTCCCTAGTATCTCCTTGCCCAGTTAAGTCTGACTATAAACTTGTTACATTTACCTTCAAAATTCAGCAAATACATCTGTGCTCAAGTATTTTAGGCATACTAATCTCATCCAAATCTATAACAAGGTTTTAAAATTCACCTATGGCAGCAACAACTTCACTGCTGATGCAGCGGGTAGCTTCAAGAAAGAGATCTAAGTTCACTTAGATAAATGTATAGAGTTTGCAATCCCAATCAAAGCAAAATGTAATTTTGAATTTAAAAACAAACTACCCTGTTGGTCCACCAACATAAATAAACCATACGACAAAAAGGAAAACATACTTAAATTATAGAGCAGCTCTATAGCCCTCATATCAAAAAAGCTATTACTAATCCTTAAAAATGCTTTGAAGTCTACTAAAGCAACCAATGAACTTAGGTTAGCATTTGACGCTAAGGATAATCTTTCTTTAGCTATAGTAGAAATATAAGGAACAACACCCATCCTTTCAATGCAATAGGCACTGCCCATATACTAGCAAACAAATTCATTGCTAATTTTACCCCTGTGATTTCTAACCAAAGTGCATAGAATCCTGAATGCCTTATATTCCCTATTATCATAAAGGAGTATGTGTTGAAGCTGCCATCTATGACCAATAATGACACTTCATGGGGCCTGGCAATATATCTGGCTGTTTCATAAATAGTCCCTACAATGAGCCACTTCTTAATATGTTTAACTTAAGTTTAGCTACAGGTTTTATCCCTCAAGTTTTGTGCAGCACAGTGGTAATGGCCCTGCTACCTCTTATAGGTAGCAAAAAAAAAAAAAAAAAACTCCAACTATACAGACACATAGAGCGTACAATAAACTAGAAGCTTTACTTACTCACAACTCACAGAGCTTTTGGGTATAAACCCTTCTTCAGTGTGTATTTCTTCTTAAACTGCAACATCTTTCTATATCCATTAAAAACCATGTGACACAGCCAAAAATTAACCATTTAAACAATTAAAACTACCTAAAACTCATTCTAACAGATTTACAACTTAACAGTCATACATTTGTTCTCTTAGATATTCATATATACAAAAATTATTCTTCTAAAACTTTATAATGTATGTACATCTATACAAAAACTTATAAAAAATGCTATGTCCAATAAATTCACATGCACTTAAGTGTCATTTGCCGTTTTCTTAATACTGGTTTTATGCTGACTGATGTATTTAGCCCTGGCCAGCTGTCAGTGTTTAGCTTTATAATCTAGTCAAACACATATAACTCCAATGTATTTAGGTCACCACTCCTTCTACTCATATTTTATATCTATAACCCTAGTAACAAAAAGGCACAGCATGACCATCCATGTAAAACAAGGTTTATTACTTCAAGCTTTCAAGTTGAAACTCTTTTTCGAGAATGAATCAGTACATTAAAACCACAGAATAAATATAGAACACCAGCCAATCACATAGCATATCTCATAAACACATTATATAATTATACAATTTACATAATTAATATAGTTAACTAAGCCTAGTTCACCAAAAAACTTCATTAAAAACACTGGTCAACTTAACAAATTTCATTACTGCCTAAAAAGCTCCACAGGACAACTGTAATTCTCTAACATATGCTTGTCTTAATTTCAAAATGGGTTTAATACTATTAGTTTTATTAAGCCCTGGATAGACATTATATCTAAAAAAGTTTATCCATTTGTATTCTGCTCTCTCTGTGGCATATCTATAACCCTAATTATAAATTTATGCTCACTACCTTTCTCCATTATGTGTTTAGCTAAAGCATTACTAGACACTTCACTCCTTATTTCAGATTTGTGCTCAGTGATTGTCTAGGATTGACTGTCCTTGCCATCTTGGAGAAAGGAGGTACAGGCTAAGTGTGCATACTAGCAAGGTATAAGTTTCACAAGACTAAATTGTCTTGAAATTCCTATGAATCCCATAAATTAAATATGTGTTTAACTGGGTCTACTTTAAATAATTGAAAGACCACTTACCCAACTTTTATATTACCGAGACGAAAGCACTGAAAATCCACTTTAACAAACAGTTACGTCATCAACAAAAAACTACAGGTAGGTAACCACTTGGCCTCACCACAACAACACATGAAAACTTAACCACATGAAACCCACCCATGTGGATAGCTTCGTCTCCACATCCCCCTAAGTGAGGGGCTGCACCTCCACACCCTGCTAAATAAATATACCAACTCTGAGATCGCACTACAGTGGGGAAACAGGCAAAGTTCACCATGGTGTCCAAGTGGTTACTTACCTGTAGTTTTTGTCTGTGATGCAACTGTTTGTTGAAGTGGATTTTTGGTGCTTTCATCTCAGTGATTTAAAAGTTGGGTAAGTGGTCTTCCGATTATCTAACATAGATCCATTTAACCAATGCCAAAGTGTTTGCTGAACTATGAAGGGAAGCTGAGTAATACTAGCACAGCTACTCCCATCTTTGGTGGTGTGGAGAGATTCAATAAATATTGTCAAAATAGAATAAGCCTGATAACCCTCTCAAAGAAGATCACTATTTGTAGAGGCAGACCAAGAATCATACACATATGCAAGGGTGCATACACATTTAAATAATAATAATATAAAAGAAAGACAGGAGAATTGCATCTCTGCAGATCTATACTTTGGACATATTTATTTAATTCAGACAGAAAAGGAGATGAGAAATTAAAATACATTTTATTTTATCTCTGTATGTCTCCAGAACATCAGTCTCTACCCAATGAATGAGACTTGATCAAGAAAGCTGTGATGCATACAGCCACTGGTGTTGTCTCTTTAATGGCCCAAACCCCATTTCTGGTGGCGGACTTGGGCACCTCTGTCATCATGGAGGCATTGTACTCCCTCCCCAAGTCATATGCCTGACATACAAACACACACACACACACACACACACACACACACACACACACACACACACACACACACACACACACACACACACACACTGAAAAACATAATTATCAGCTTGGGATCACTAAACCCATGTTCCCTAGTCCTATGACCATTGTGAGTGCACAAGCCTCCACCAACATGGGAGCAATGGGCCATTTGGGACCACCATCATCATCCCTCCGGGGATGAGTAAACTGGCTTAAACCATTTGCTCCCCTGATAACCTGCCTAGCCATTATAGTTCCTAAAATGAGAATTGATATTATGTCACCTGCATTACAGCCAGGGGTTTATCCTTCTACTCCACAGAGCTGGGGAAATCAATCAAGATGTTTGTAAAGAAAAGTATGCAGGGAAAAAAAACACATATTGCTGCATTTTAAGAAAGCTTATATTATACATTGAAATGACTGAATATAGCTTTGGTTAATGTTGCTATCTGTCTGTTTCAAAACATTATGCCTATTTAAAATGTCATGCTCTATTACATGTATTTCAGTGTATGTAAGACTAAATAAAATATATTATTAGATTAACAAAGTTTACAGAATAATGAAGATAGAGCAGGATTGCCATCTGCTGTACACTCATTGTAAGTATAACTTGATGTAGAAAAAAAAAGTAGGACTGGGACCTTTGCAGCCTGTGACACAGAAGTGAATCAGCAACATTTAAAAGAACAGTAGAATATTCCAGCATTTTCACATATAGCACTGATGAGAGTTAAATGAACTGGTATACAGCAATGAGTAAAATATATTAATGAAATTATTTTTTTTTATTTTTTTCCTAGTTGGAAAGCTTGCACTAGAGTATATGGCAAAATGTATTGCCGTTCCAGTAACATGAATTACATCACATTTGTGTACTACTCTTTTCAATAAGGGGATCAGTACAGCATTTCTTCCTTTTATAGTTTTATCCTACACATTACAGACTTTTAGAGGTTACCGCAGCAATCCTCACTCAAGTCACAGAAAACACATTGAATCCCTATACACTAAAATGTAAACTTTACAGTGCAGATAATCAGTAAAGCATATTTCTAAATATCGTTCTAAGCATCACTCTGCTAAAGCAGCACCCTTTTCAAAATACAAGTAGTTAAATTTGCTGTCTGTAATGCTTTTGCATTTTACCTGAATTGAAGCACCATAGAAACACTAACTATATCTTATCAGTATATTAAAAGTAGCATTTAAAATCCCCCTGCAGCCGATCTTGTCTTTGCTGTACTGGAGGTGTTTCTGTGACCCTATGATCCTTAGGGCTCACAGAATGACTGGTATAATTTTGTTTCAAAGAATGAGGAAACCTTACCTAGAACAGAGATATCAGAAGTTGCCCCTGAATGGATTAAAAGAGTGCAGTTTGCCAGCAAGTGCCTACTAGCTGTGTGAGCCCCATGTAGCCTGGCCAAGCTCAGGTTAAAAAAAAAAACTGTGTGGAAGAGCTGTGTGAGCTTACAACCCAGAAGGTGAAAGTTGGTTCAGGTTTAATGCCGGCCAGGAGATAGGTGGGAGTAAGATGATTTGTCACAGTCCTAATAAAACAACACAGACAACCAAAGACATTTGATTACCTTTATTGTAATGAAAATGAAAAACAAACACCAAACTTTATTGAGCCACACAAATCCAACATTGCAACAAATAGGATAGTAAACATAAGGGCAGTGCACCCGCTCACCCTTGGATAAGCAGCGTCCAATAACCTCAACCACACAATTTTACTTTTTTACGAGTTTGGGTTCAAGAAAATGAAGGCCACAATTCCGGGACCCCTTCCCCCTTCATTTTTTTTTTTTTTTTTTTTTTTTTTTTGTAAATACCGCTGTGTTAGTTGATGTCATGTTTAAGTATTTTGCTTGGTGGTAGGCCTTTTTTCAAATAATATTTCTCGATTGTATAGTTTTGTTGTTGCTGCCTTTTATTACTGTCATCATGCACATGTGGTATTTTTTTTTTTTTTTTAAATTGAGAAAGAGAAAGATGCAATTATAATTATATTGCAGTGATCGCCAAATGGTCGGCTGGAGCCATGAACTACTACAATCATTCAAGTGAAGTAGAGTGCTTTGCTTTGCAAGTTAATCTGTTTCTATGTTAAAATCATCAAAATGATTTGCAAGTCCAATCATTCAAGTGCTTTAGTTTGCAAGTGAATTCAAGTGTGTGTGTGTGTGTTCTATAGTAGTTGGTATTTAAGTCAGAAGTAGTATATGAGGAAATGTATAGTAGCTATAAGGGCATAATGAGACATATAAATTCTAGAAGGGTAAAAATATTTAATCATAGGTTAAAGAGCATAGTTAATTAGGAAGCATGGGTAGGACTGATAAAGTGAAATTAGGATAATAAAAAATGAAAAAAATTAGGATAAGAATAGTATTTATTTAATTGTTATTTAATATAGATAGATGTTATGATGGAAATGTATATAAAAAATTATAAATGACACAGTTTGACATTGCATTGTTTTTCATTTTGTTTGTTGTGAAAAAAAAAAAAAAAATAACAATAAGTTTAAAAAAAGTTTTTTTTTAACAGTGTGCTGTATTATACAAGGAATATATATAAATTAAAAGAAGAAAGTGTATCAAAAAAAAACGTGTATGTTTCTTTTTTTGTGTGCAAGGGGTCTATGATTTGAAAACAGCCAAAAGGTAATCTTTATCCAGCACTGGCCAGATGCATTTCTTTGTTTCAAGGGCAGGAAGTTTTAATGCTAAGTCTATTTTTTCATTGTGAGACAGTATTGCTTTGTTTAGCAGATGTGTATTAGGTTTGTGCATTGTGCTACAAAATATAAATATAAAACTCTGGTGCCATATTTTGTTTGTCTGGTCTTCAGTTTGCTTGTCCAGATTTTTGATGATTCTAGGTTGAGAGGTATGGCAGCGTCCCCCACTTGATCACTTATCATAGTGTCAGGAAGGCAGCATCCCCACTCATCTTAATATCATCAATTCCATAATTCCATTCCAAGTCATCCACCATCAATTCCAAATATACTACTGAGGGGACAGAAGAGGGTCAAGCCTGACCATCTTCTCTGCCCACCAGCCCAAAGGGCTGTTCCCCCTCAGACTATACCACTTTTCAATAGATCCTCCACCTTTGTGTCCAGGTTAAGATTAAATAAAGTCCAGATTCATTGAGATGAACTTCATCCGACCTATACCATACAGGGTCCCTGCTTTCAATTTCCACATGCCGTATCATATGCACCCCAATGTCCTTCAATCATTTCGGCAACATAAAATTAACATACCTCAGAGCCCTCTCCACTGCCACAAAATTCCTTGCCTCTCTCCACACCAACCGGGGAATAATCTCAGACCATATTAAAACCAAAGACAGATACATCCTCCTCAATGCTAACACATCCTCAAAAATGTGATGTACCAACTGCCTTTTCAGAACCTTACCTAAATCATTCCCCCCAATGAATCAACAACAAATGTGGCAACCCCCATTGACTCTGTAACCCAATAAATACCTGCAATATCCTGCTCCACATCAACCCTCTAACACCATGATAGATGAATGGTCCAGCCCCAAATTCATTCTGTTGCGTCTAATTGATGCATGCCTAGCTGCCCAAAAGACAAAAGAATGACCCAAGATGATGATCCTTCTGCTACTTAAAAAAAAATGTAAATAAAGCCGGACACAAAGCTACTTAATATGAGACAAAAAGGCATTGGAAGACCACCTTCCCACCCTCTTGATGACTTCTATAGAACTTCCTTCCTTCGCTAAGTCCGATGCCCTACCCATCCTAAAAGAATGAGAAGAAAACTTATCCCCTTCTAAACCAACCCTACAAAGAGCCCTCCTCATAATCAAATTCAATTGCTCACCCATCAAGCCTTTACCACCTACTGAAGTAAAAACCAAACCTTGCACTCTACCCCTCTGGACCACCCACAATCTCTTCCCCCACACCACAGGACATCTCCAACTTACCTCAGTTGCTTCCAATACCATCAGGGCCCCACATCCCTCCTGATCGTCTTTGAAGAGTGCAGCTGAATGTGTATCACCCTAGATGACATCAACACATCTGCCCATAGTAACGAACCCAATAACTCAGACACTCTAAACATCCATACACAGACCATGCTCCACACCACATACTCCTCCAAGGATCCACACACCTTACCTAAACCCCTTAGCAACCTGCTTAAAATCTCCTTCATCACCGGCCATCTCATATCTACAACCCCACCTTCAACTCTGCCCCAACCCTTTAATATTCGACTCACCACCCAGGACCTAGTCCAATCCTGCAATCTGGCCAAATGAGTAAAGGCAGCAATGGCTGCCAACACCACCCTCACCATCCTAACTGCCCTACCTTGTTCCCTCAACATGATGAAGTAACACAACAACAAAACCTCTGACCACTCACACTCCTCATCCGGTAACTGCCTCAAGAACTGGTCAAAATGAAATAAAGCCCTACTGTAAGCTCTTCTCGTAGACAAAGCCTATGACTGCTGCACCAACCTGCCAATTACTATGGACCAATCTGCCAAATGTCCTCCGGAACACTTGCTGGATGCAATGCCACTGTTGGAGCCACCTGCCAAAACCTGAAAAACTGAAAACGAGACAAGCTATCAGCTATCTCATTCTTAACCCCAGGCACATGCAATGCTGTGAAGGAAAAGTTAATCATCAAATTTTGCAATACAAGTTTCCTGAGAGCAAGTAACACACGAGGATATTTAGTCATCTTAACCTGCAACACCCTCACCACTGCAGTATTGTCCAAATAAAACACCACCCTCCTACCTTTTAAACAATCCTGCCAAACCACCAAAGCTGCCCAAATCGGCATCAATTCCAAAAATGCAACATCCCATTTCCACTCTTCTGACCAATGCTCCAGCCAAGGGACCGAAAACCATTGGCTTGCAAAGTAAGCTCCTATGCCCAGACCCCCAGCTGCACCAGTAAACAACTGTATCTCCCATTGCTCCACCCAATCCAATTGCCAAAATGAAATCCCATTAAACTGTTCCAAAAATTTCATCCACAACTCTAAATCCTCTCGCACTAGCTTAGTGACCCCCACTCTGTGGTGCTTGCTCCTCCATCCTTTCATAAGAAATGCTACGGACCAGCAAAACATGTGCCCCGGATGCACAACCCTACAAGCAAAATTCATCAAACCCAACAATTCCATAGCCTCTCACACCCAAACCTTGGACTTGGATTTCACCCAACAGTCTCCTGCAGCCGAACCAACTTGTACTGTGGTAAACAAAACAGACCTTGTCTTGCATCTACTGACAACCTCAAAAAATCCAAAACCTTTGCAGGGCTCTCTAACTTGTGTTTTGCCAAAGGAACTCCAAGGGACTCACACATCCCCACAAACTCACGCAAAGCTGCCTGCCCCTTTTCTCGACCATCACCCACCAACAAAAAAAGTCATCTAAATAGTGAACTCTGCTTGCTGATCCTCCACCCTCTGCTGCCAAATCCAATGGAGTGCTGAACTAAACTTTTCAAAAGAGGAACACACCACTGCACATCTCATAGTGATGGTAGTGTCAAAATAAAATTTTTCCCCAACCACCATGCCCAACAAAGGCCAATCCTCCTCCCACACCGGCAAAAAATGAAAAGCCAACTCATTATCTACTTTAACTAAGCAAGGATCCTCAAAGCTCCTAATAATTCGGACCACATCATCTAATGATGAATACGTGACCTTAACCTCTGCACTGAGTATGAAGTCATTCACAGACTTACCCCCAGGGTATGACAAAGGATGAATCAAACAAAATTCACCTTGCTTTTTCTTAGGAACCAAACCTAATGGTGACACTTTAAAGTTAGATAACAGAGGACAACTAAATGGACCCAACAATCTCCCTGCCTGACACTCCTTGTCAATCAGCTGCAAAACCCCCACCCTCCCTTTTACAGACTTCAAGTTTTTTCCCACCATACCGTCCCCCACCAACGTGGACTTAATTGAAAAACTCCTTGAAAAGCCCTCAATCAATTCCCCTGCCACACTTGGCAGCAGATAATGGGCCAGGAACAACTCCAAAATCTGGACCTTAATAGGAGAATGAGTCCCCCGGTTGCCCCCTAACTACACGAAAGGACCCCCCCTTTGATCCCAAAAATTACTTTGGCCTCGCCCACCTACCCAAGCCAGGTGAGAACCAACCCAGCCTCTAGGACCCACAGAATAAGATGTCTGCCCCCCAGCAGGGCCCCCACATAATGTAACAGCATGAGCTCCCATACACCTAGAGCAAATATGGGAAAATTTACTACCTATCCAAGAACACTTCCCTGCATTAAGCACCCAACATATCCCAGCACCCCCCCTCTGATGTCTAAGCCAATCTACTACTCCCTTTACCAGTGTTCATCATGGTAGAAAGCCAAATCTCTGGGTGTCTAACCTTCCACCGCATGGATTTATTCACCTCTTTCCACTTACAAAACTTCTGATCATACCAAAACCATGCATAGCCTGGCCGCAGCCTCTGTGCTTCCCTGATAGTCAAAAAATAGACCAAAAGCGGAAGAGCCAGCGAAGTATCCCTCTCCAGCCAAACTGCCATTGACCCAGTTATCCCATGACCTGGGCCAAAACCTACCTACTTGTCTGTGACCTATGGCTACCAATGCCACCAAAAGGTCCTTCCCATTAGCCAACTCTGCCTCTGTCAACTGTTGAACCCCATCAGCATCAAGCAATTTGAAAATATCAATGAATTCCCCTTTCCAAATCTTCTCCTTCACCACCAAAGATATGTGGGGAGTCAAAAGAATGGAAGCCCCTTCCTGACATAAGGCCTGCATCGCCAACCAATACCATGTCCGTGACCTAAAATCAGACCCCACAACATCCAAGTCAGACCCTGAATCCGGATTAAGCAATGATAGAGTATTATCAAAAAAACCCTCACAATCAACCAATGCCTCTAAAGACCTACCAGCTAGCTCACCTTGGACCCCCTCACTGCACCCTGGTGCCCCTCCCATAGCTGCCACTATCTCCTCACTCCCCATCAGACCTGATAAATAATTACCTGCAGAAGATGAAGGGGCCACCAGCGGCATCCCAACCTCCGATGCCACATCCTCTGATGCTGACTGTCTGGCTTTCTTTGCCCTCGTCCCCGGGGTTGCAGCCACCGTCTGCTTCTTCCACCGAGTTTTCAGATCCTGAGCACTAGCTGATGGAACTTCAGTAGAAATGTCCTTGAAGAGGTCTTCAGCCTGCACCACAGTACTGGCCCACCTCTACTCAACCCTTCAGCCATGATAACCTAAAGAAACAAAAGAGAAATTGTTGTTAAAGCAACCCTTAAAGAAATGCTTGCAACACCAACCAGTACCTGTAGACAAAGAGAACATATAATTCCTAAAATCCTTATGCCTATCACCTCTCCTAAACCCCAACCTTCAGTTAACTAGTCCCCTCTACCTACATACTCTAAATAAATCCAGGGCCCAGGGCCTAAAAAAAAAAAAAGTTGTCTTGGGACTTGAACCATGCACCACTGCATGTCAAACTGCAATCCCTATTCATATATTATTATATATATATTTTTAAACTAAATACTATCTATGATAAACACCCAAACCCTACTTATCTAAAGAACATAGCCTGATCTCCCTGCCTCCCCATACAGACTAGCTATTTCACTGTATAGCTTGTCTGCTGCTTTTACTTTTTTTTTTTTTAATAAAGGAGGCAATCCGAGATCGCTGCCACTACCACGCATGCGCGTACTACACGCTCAACTGCAGAAAGCTACAACGGCTTACCTGCAGCCCAGAAACCACTAACCATCAGGGATACAACATCCAAAAGACACCGGAACACTCCCCCAAGACCCGGGGACATACCACTAGTTACCAGGGAATGAAACCATCCACGTAAACCTCTCAAAGCTGCCACTAGTCACCAGGAAACCGAAGCCATCCACACAAACCTCTCAAAGCTGCCAGTAGACACCAGGGAACTGAAACCATTCACACAACCTCTCAAAGTCCACACTAGCCACCAGGGAAACAAAACCATTCACACAAACTCCAGCGAAACCATCCACATAAACATCTCAAAGCTACCACTAAACACCAGGCAGCTGAAACCATTTACACAACCTCTCAATGCCACCACTAGCCACCAGGGAAACAAAATCATTCACACAAACTCTAGAATGCCATCACTACCCACCAGGGAAATGAAACCATCCACACAAACCCTACAAAGCCAACACTAACAACCAACGAAAACCATCCAGACAAACCCCACACAGACACCACAGGCACCAGGGAACAGAAACCAACCATTACCAACCCCAACCCCCACCATCAGCACCTACCTGCTGCACTCAAGAAAGCAACCAGCAACCAAGCCAACAAACCCAAATAAGCAACAATCTCATCTGCACCCCACCAAGCCAAGCCATTCTCACTCCATGCCTTTATATTTTCTTTCTTTTTTTTTTTTTTTTACAGGAGACCACGCTAGCGCTACTATGCATGTGCACCCGGCCGCAACCAACAGTACAAGCCCGCGAATAACCACACCACCACACAAGAAGCCATTAAAACCACCATGACCAAGAAATAAAACACTAGACCACTATGAAACAACTTAAAACAACAAAAACAACAAGAAAATGCAATGAATAAAATGCTAAACCACCAGGGAACCCAAATAAGATGAAGTAGGCAAATCCAGATCAAACAAAGAGATAAATAACCACTAAACCACCATGGGCGCAAGTACAGGAAAGAAAGAACCATGAAACACAATAAAGAAACCTCAAAGCCCCCCACCATGATCTAAAACACTAATCTACTACCCCCTGTAAATATGTCTACACTACATAACTACACAATACTGCCATATGCCTTTACATCACCCACCATAATCTACAAAAAAATTATATATACATATATATATATATATATATATATATATATATATATATATATATATATACCCCATACTGTACTCACCTCACTGACTAGCACTACCCAAGGCCTACCTTACAAGCACCTCAGTTCATCAGGATGTGATCCTCCTTCAACAAGACCACACCAAAATGTGCTTACTCATACCAGTTTCCCCTAAAAAAAACCCTAAGACCCACTCCTATGCCTTGCCTCACTTCCTCTCTCAGCTCCCACCTTAATTAACTCTTTCCTACCCACTCCCTACCCACACTACCTAATTTACTTATCTTCCTACATCAAGCCCCCCTCACTCTATTCATACCAAGGTCATCCACTGACAAATTCGTCTGTTCCAAACTTCACTTTTGCCAGACTAGATACTGACACTGGAAAATGACCCTTGAGAGGTTGAAGAGTACCAGCTAGGTAGTGTCATACTTACCTTTAAATATAGCATCAGTTCTAGAGCTGGACACCTGATTTAGTTGTGCTCTGTCCTACTCTGGATTTGCCTCTCAGGAGAGGCTTCAGCTGGGTGTGGGGAATATTCACAACCTCCTATACAGATGCAGTACAGCTGGAGTTTATGCCAGTAGATGAGACAGAAAGAGTCACCTTAATGTAATTATGAGTTGCAGAAGTGAAAACTGTTGCCTTTTTCTGGATTTGCACCAAATAGTTATTTGGGCAGCACTGTGGCTCAGTAGTAAGATCACTGCCTCACAGCTTGAGTGTCTGGGGTTCGGTTCTGATTACTGTGGCATTTTCATGTTTTCCTGCATCAACTTGGGTTTTCCCAGGATTCCTCTCACTTTCAAAAAAAAATTATTTTTGAGTAGCTACAATGAATCGCCTAGCTGGCAGCTGAGGCAGTGGCAAGGAGCTGTGACCGAAAGATGACCAGTACCTGTGCAGTAACCAAAGAACCCCCAGGCAGATGCCACCAAATTATGAAAGTTGTGAAGTTACAGAAAGAGGCATACTATTTAATCCTAACGGTGATAGGGGTGGATGTCTCACAAATAGGACCCCATATGACAGAACAACAGAAATGTTTGCAGTTAAAATAAAAAAACAGTCTGTTGGAGGATGTTCAAGAGGCTATGAAGAATTACTTTCAGATGACCTAAAAGGTTATGGAAAACCATACAGCAGTCTGGGGGAGGGGGGCAGGATTTTGCCTAGGTAATTCTTAGCAGTTGAGAACTGATACTTCTGGGTTCATTTCTATAGATGAGGCCACTGGAGAAGGTCTGAGGTGACAAAGCTTTCTGAGTCAAGGCACTTAGCCAGAACTGCTGAAGATGCTGGATACAGTAAACTCTCAGTTAACCAGAACTCAAGCAACCAGCAAAAAAAAAAAAAAAATTAAAGAAATACAGGACAATTTTCATATGTTGCACTTTCTGTTTCCCCCCCTGCAAAAACATACTTCTTATTTTTACAGTTTCAGAGTTTTAAAAAAGGAAGATGGGAATAAATACCCTCTCTCCCCAACCTGAGAACAAGTCAAACCAAACAAATAGTATAGAGTCCAGTATTAATCTTGCCTATTTTTAATAGTAGCTCTCAAGCAACCAGAAACTATAGTTATCCGGCATCTACCAGTCCCCATGGGTGCCAGTTAACTGAGAGTTTACTGTATTATCACTGTTAAAGTTGTTTAGTTAATTATCCTTTTTAGTGTTGCAAGGGAGAAAGGGACAGTGCCTTTAAAATGGCAAACTAAAGGGAGTCTAGTTTTCAAAAATGGAAATAGGAGATTGTGGTACTTCTGTAGAGGGGTCACAGTTTTCAAGATTCCTGTGAAAGTCTATGGCAGGATACTGGGACAGAGGCTTCAGCTGAGAACTGAACCTTTGATTTATGAAAAGTAATATGGAGTTCATCCTGACAGTGGAAATTAGATTAACCCTTTGATCTTAAACAGATATTAGAGGGACAGATGGAGTTTCCCAGTGTAGTTTGCTTGTCTTTAGGGGACCTGGAGAAGGCCTTCCTTTGTGCATCCCAGAATGCCTTGGTAGAGGTGCTACAACAGTACAGAGTCCAAGTGTTACAGCTGTGGATTCAGGTCCCTGTATTTGCAGAGCAAGTGTTGTGTATGCATTCTCACCATTAAATCAGATTATTCAGTGAGCACTGAACTCCTCTAAACTTGTGTCTTGTCTTCTGTTCTGTTAATATTTTTTTTGGATAAAATATTATGGGACCATTGAGGTTTGGACAGTATGCAGTTTGGAGACATGAGATTTGCACATTTTGAGTTTGCAGGGAATGTTGTACTCTGGGCCTCAAGTGACTGTAATTTCTGTTGTGCGCTAAAGTGAATCACTGCCGATGGTGAAACAGATAAGTTGAACACTGGCACCTTCAAAGGAGAAGTTATAGTTGCCTTATAAAAGTAGGTGTATTGCTCTCTGCAGGTGAAAGAGAACCAGATCCCCAAATGTAAAAATTTATGTATCTTGCATACAGTGATGGCAGACAGAACTGGGAGTCTGACATACTTCTCACTGTTGCTAAAGTGAAAAGTATGTCAAATGACAAAGCTCTCCATTTCTGATCAGCCTATGTCTCAATCGTCAGCTATTGGCAAGAGCCTTGAATAATGACTGAAAGGATTAGATTAATGACAGAAGCCATGGAAATGAGGTTCCTTTGTATAATGAGAACTCAATCTTTGTAATAGAATGAGGCCCTTGGCTATCCAGAGGGATTGTGGGCAAAAGCCACTCCTCCTCCTCCAGGATGGGAGGAGTCAGTTGAAGTGGTTTGCTCCTGGATGCCTTGTCCAAAGCATTATACCAGATACAACTCACTGGATGTAGGCTCTAGGACCAGTGGCAGCTGGTGATTTCAAATCAAAGGGGGGCTGCAGGAGACAGTTGAATGGGTGGGGCCAATGGGAAGGGGTGTGACCAACTAGAAAGGGGTGGAGCTATGCTCAAAACGGCAAAAACTGGGACTTTAATTAAATATGCTGCCCTAGGTGCCAAACCATCATTATGACAGTCCAATCAAGACAAAATGAAGTGTAGAAGAAAAAAATATTTCAGTGCATTGGCTACATGGCAGCTTACTTAATATCTAGATGGAAACAAAAGGTTTGTGAGGCATGAATCTAGATGGAAACAAAAAGGTTGTGAGGCATGAAAACAAATTACTTTTTAAATACATTACTAGAATGCCAGTCAAAATCAAGTGGAAAAAAACAACCAGCACTCAACTCAAACCACTTCTCCTTGCAGTGCAGTTCTAATTATAATTTACATTCAGCTTTATAAAAGTACCAAGTAACATGACAAAAGTAGCAATCTCTGTGATACCCTTACTTGTAAAAATGTTTCTTATGCAAAAAACACCTGCTGCCTGACAACTATCTACTTGTTTCATGGGGGAAACATGATCAAAGTAAAAAATGAACAGCAAACAAGAAACAAGCTCAAGATAAATTGCTTCAAGGATTACTGCACAGATTATGGACTACACATGATAGATTGGCATTCTGTTTAGTTTATTGATAAATCCTGCAAAGATGACTGTAAGTCTCCAACAAATGTAGTGAGTTTCTGAAAATACTGTAATCTTGTCCTTTATTACAAATACTGTTACATGCATTTCAATACGCAAGGCTTAGACATTATCTAGTTATGTAAATTCTCTGCATGGCAACAACAAAAAGGCTTTCAATGTTGGTAATTCTTTAACAGTATGCTTATTAAAGCTTACCTTCATCTTACAATCTCAGACAACTTACCTGATGGTCATTAAAGCATTGCTACTTAAACACAGAGCAACAGGCAGTGCAACAGCATGCATTTTCTGAATAATAAGAAGCATAAATCAACAGTACAAAAATATGATAGAAAACCATAACATTCTGCAAAATTAAGGACAGATGAAAAGCCACTGTAGTACTTGTGTCTACCTTGAATGGGAGGATACTCTGCACACTTACACTGCATAACTGCTCCTTGCCTTGCTTGGACACATCCAGAGTCTCTACATGGGTTGGCTGACGGAGATGGCCCTGACACATCTGTCATACCTCTCAACCTCAGAGCAAGAAATCTGGACAAAGCCATAAATAGAAGTGGGACAAAGGCCCAAAATAAGGATAGTTTTTAAATATTGCTCTTATAAACGTAGAAAGATAATAGAATAGTAGGTCTTCCATTAGTATTGATTTTCTGAAGGCTATGAAATCTGAAACTCAAATGTCTGTATTTTCTAACTTCAGTCTTTAATGATTTGCCACTAATGTGCCAGAAAACCACAATTTTATAACAAACAAACCAAAAATGTGATGCACAAATATAAAATAGCCACACAATACAGCTGGGAATATATCAAAGAAGGGACACTTTTTAATATTAGTACTGTTAAGTTGAGCAACTGACAAAATAAGAGAATCTACCTGCATTTCTGAAATAAACGTAATCTATAACTCTGATCATTACAATTATTTCGAAATTGTAAACCCTCCACATTTTCTTCCAAAATTGCCATTTTGCGAAGGGATTATTAGGGGGAGAGCAACATTTTGAGCCAAAGTCAGAGACAGTTGAGAGGTTTGGATATACCTAATTCTATAAAGTGATTTATTTTATTTTATTGATTTATAAACAAAACTCTTACTCCCATCTTAGCCTTAATCGCCCCTCCCCAAAGATTCTCTCATTTCCTTACTAGTCACCACTGTAGTATCTACTATCCGCACAAATGATAACAGACTCTTTTTTTATTGCATTGCTAAGAGCTTAAACATATTGATGTTGTTTTCTTTAGTATTATGTCTTCTCCTTCCCACAACCTCCTTTCCAAACCTATATGTAAAACTATACTCACATTGCATGTATATATGAATGTTAATTCTGCTTAATTGTGCTAATTATTTCACTGTTTAAGAAAACTGTATTCTACCGTGGAGCTTTGCTCCCTGGGTGTCTGCTGAAAATGGGCCTCGCAGTTCAGTCAGACCAACCCAGACAACAAATGTAAAATAAAATAAAACAAAATAAATTTGCACGTACCTCTCAACCTCTTAATGCAGGAAATCTGGACAAGGTCAAATATATTGGAGAAACATACAGGCAGTACTAAACCTTGCTGCTGTATAAACTTTTTGTACAAATTCAGGCTTTGGATTTTAGCTTTATTGTCCTGAATTTGTCCATAAATAGACTTAAAAAATCTCATGGACATTCAGAATTGCCATATAGCTGAAACACGCAATATCCTTAAAGGGACATTTGCATATATCTCATGTTGCCTCTAATACAAGAGCTTTAAGGAATCACACAGTGGAAAGTCTAGCCTTGATAGATTTTTCTTTTGCTTTTTATTTCATTTGAATACCAGGATTAAAAGTTCCATAACTTTAAAAAGTTTAAGATATGTGAATAAACAACTAAATCATGCTGTTAGTAATCTTGAGAGTATATATTCCTGGTCGTCACAAACATGGGAAAACAATGCACTCCCCTGCTGTAATGTCTTCATTAGGTAGGTTGGACCAAAAAAGCTGTCTCCTTTGAAATAAATATTAAGCCTGGGAACTCAACTAGCCACAGAATTTTTTAAAAATATTCCATGGATAGCTATCTCCTACTAAGTGACAGTATAGAAAACTTCCAAGCCCCCACAAAAGACGAGAACAAAACTGCCAATGCAGAATTGTTCACAGAAACCCTGTGCAGCCATGCAGAAGCACAGAGGCAGTTGTACCTAACTTAAATAAACATAAGACATCCACCAAAAATAAGCTGCCATGGTGGAATCCCATATAAATAGATTGTAAAACAAAATAAAATAATATCAAAAGCAGGATAGGCGTTACACAGCAAGATAACAACTCCCTTATCAATTTGAACAAGCAAATCAGAGGACTAATCAAGTCCACCAAAGTTAATTTGAGCTAAAAATAGCCTGTCATATTAAGGACAATTACATGTTTGCTCTGAGAGTGTTGATGGAGAAGTACAGAGAAGGTCAGCTGGAGATGCATTGTGTCTTTGTGGACTTAGAGAAAGCATATGACAGGGTGCCTAGGGAGGAGTTGTGATATTGTATGAGGAAGTCAGGATTGTCAGAGAAGTATGTAAGAGTGGTACAGGATATGTACGTGGGTAGTGTGACAGCGGTGAGGTCTGTGGTGGGAGTGACGGATGCGTTTAAGGTGGAGGTGGGATTACATCAAGGATCAGATCTGAGCCCTTTCTTATTTGCAATGGTGATGGACAGGTTGACAGATGAAATCAGACAGGAGTCCTCATGGACTATGATTTTTGCAGATGACATTGTGATCTGCAGTGAGAGTAGGGAACAGGTGGAGGAGACCCTGGACAGGTGGAGATATGCTCTAGAGAGAAGAGGAATGAAGATCAGCAGGACTAAGACAGAATATATGTGTGTGAATGAGAGGGAGGATAGTGGAATGGTGAGGATGCAGGGAGTAGAGGTGGCGAAGGTGGATGAGTTTAAATACTTGGGATCAACAGTTCAGAGTAATAGTGAGTGTGGAAGAAAGGTGAAGAAGAGAGTACAGGCAGGATGGAGTGGGTGGAGAAGAGTGTCAGGAGTGATTTGTGACAGACAAGTACCAGTAAGAGTGAAAGGGAAAGTCTACAAGAGGGTAGTGAGACCAGCTATTTTATATGGGTTGGAGACAGTGGCATTGACAAAAAGACAGGAGTCAGAGCTGGACGTGGCAGAGTTAAATATGTTAAGATTCGCACTGGGTGTGACGAGGGTGGACAGGGTTAGGAATAAGTATATTAGAGGGTCAGCCTAGGTTGGAAGGTTTGGAGACAAAGCCAGAGAGGCAAGATTTCATTGGTTTGGACATGTGCTGAGGAGGGATGCAGAGTATATTGGGAAAAAGATGCTAAGGATGAAGCTGCCAGGTAACAGGAAAAGAGGAAGGCCTAAGATAAGGTTTATGGATGTGGTGAGAGAGGACATGCAGGTGGTTGGTGTGACAGAGCAAGATGCAGAGGACAGGAAGAAATGGAAACAGATGATCCGCTGTGGTGACCCCTAACGGGAGCAACTGAAAGAAGAAGAAGACTAAGGACAATCATAAGACTGTTCAGTTATGTCCACAGCCTTAAAGGCAACACCCAAGAATGTGTTGAATTGGAACCACCTATATGGAGCCAGTGGATATAGCAAATCTCCTGGTGATAAATTTAACTCCAGTTTTATCCCCCATATTTCCCCCAATCACCCCAACAAAAATAACCTCCACCATTTCTCCACCAACTATGGGTCTATATTATAATAATGAGAAGACAAAACCGTGAACGCTCACATGAGCAAAAATGCCGGGAATCGAAAGTGTGATTTTGGAGTTGTGTTACAGTGAGGAGTGGAATATTTGCCCTATCCTCACTGTAGTGCGACCTCGGAGTTAGAATATATAGTTAGCAGGGGGTGCGGGGGCACAGCCGCCCACAATAGCAAGTTTGATTACTGGCATTTTCGCTCATTTGAGCGTTCGCTGTTATGTCTTTTCATTGTTATAATATAGACCCCCAACTATCATACTCCAAGGCCAAGAACACTGCTTCAATGCACCCTGATAATATCTCAGAATGCCTCCTGCATAACATGAAATATGACATGTCAGGACTTCTATAATCTCTATTTAAGCATAGGTTCCAGGCAGGGTTCATGCCAAATGAATGGAAGACTGCAACAGTTATCCCACTACACAAAGGCTAGCTTTCACAGACCTGGGGAACTACAGACTCATAAGTCTGACTAATCTTATAACAAGGCCATGGAAAGAGTTACCATGGATCTGATAAACAATGACATAGGAAACCTACAGACACTGGGTCCTACCCACTTTGGTTTTGTCAAAAGCAAGCCATGCCTACTTAACCCGGTGAACTTTTTTAACCTGGCCAAGGCACGCAACACAATACCGCATTGTGTCATTGAAGATAAACATAAAAATTAGGCATAAACCCATGTGTCACCTATTTGATAGCCAGTTGGCTCACTGATAGGACAGAAGAAATTAGGATAAGAGGCCACTCAGTTGAGGAATTCTACAGTGACCAGTGCTGGAGGACTCTCCTTTTTGGCATCCACTTCAGCGATATTTTGGTAACTTGGCTAGGCTCATATGGTTTGTAGATATATACTAGACTATCAATTTACCAACTATTAAAAGTTTATCCATTAACCAGAGGTCTGAATCAAACTCTGTACCTAGTATTTATGATGTAAAAACCTTAACCATTATGCCAAGCCAATGGCTGTTGGGCCAATAGCCTAGTAACAATCTAAGGACTTGGCTATGGAAGGATCATCATGGAGCTCATAAACAAAGACATTGGGGACCTACAGACACTAGATCCTACATGAAAATTACAATTCATGAATTGTTGAACATGCTCCATCTTAGCAAAACCAAATCAACTCGAGCTACACGCTCTAGGGATATAAACCTCAACACAACAATGAATAAAACATGCTGGAGGGACAGATTCCCTTCACAGAGACTTCCCTTACTATGGAACAGGGTCCTGATCTACATAAGACAGAGCCTCTCACTATCACTCTTCAAGAGGAAACTTGATGAGTGGATGGGTAACAGAAAGTTCACACCGGGGATCACACCAACAGCACTACTAGATAGGGGCCAAGGGTACTAGCTGCTAGTACAAGGGTCTAGGGAACTACTAAAGGGGCGGTGAATACCACACAATGTGGCTGGGCTAATATATGCCTTCGGGCAGATAGCCCAGTACCAACCTATGAACCTATGAACCTATAAAAACTCCACAGAAGTTAATATTTTGCCAAGTATGTAATCCAAATCATATAAACAACTTCATGAAGTGTAGGTCATAGCATTAAAGGATCATAGGAGTTTACTAGGCTATCAACCAGGAGGTAATTTCAAGCCTAGCCATTTCATCATCGATGCTCTAGTCAATACCTAGCATTGAATTTATTAATGACTGCTCATATCCAGGAGGGTTGTGGGTTTTATCCCCAGTAAGACTTTATGGTGCCCCATTCACTCGTTCAGATTCCTTTTGAACAGTGTCGTAGAGGTGCTCTGCTTCACATGAATTGGCAACCTATTCCAAAGATGCAACAGTCACTGGGAGACAAATCTGTTCCTCCACCACATCCTATTCAAGTCACATGGCATATTTTGGTCCTTGGAATGGGTAGCTCTAGTCCTGTTTGATTTATGAATGTGCAGCCAATTCATTAGGTTTGGGTCGGAAATTGCTCTGTAAGCCAAACATAAGTCGCCGCTAAGAAGTCTATATGATATTGAGTATAGTGATATGGACTTTAGTCGGTCTGTGTAAGGCATGTGCTGGAGTCCCTTGATCTTATTGATAAGAAACCTCTGAGATCTCTCCAATTGCTGTAGGTGCTTTGTATGGTACATGCCGAAAGGGGCATTATACTCAATTATGGGCCTGATTAGTGATGAATACAGAAGGGTTATAACCTCCTTTGCTCTAGAGGAGATGCCTTTGCTAATCAAGTGTGCTGTGAGGAAGCTTTCCTTACTACAGTAGACACATGGTGGACAAAGTTAAGGTTGCAGTCTACTTGTGATCCCAGATCTTTTACCACTTCGCAGGTACATAGTGTATTGCTGTTAATTTGATACTGTGAAGGGACATTGTTTTTATTGAAGGGAATGATGATGCATTTCTTTGCATTCAGTTTGAGATCATAACCAAGACACCAGTCATTGGTCTGTGTAAGACCATCCTGAAGTATACTGACACCTTTTGGTGATTCAGTAATAGCACCTAGTTTGCAGTTGTCCGCAAACATGCTCAGCCACAGCCCCTTAGTTTTGGCCTGAACTTCTGAGAAGTACATACCAAAGAGTAGGGGGGGCCAACACTGGGCCTTGTGGCACCACTGTAGTGACAAGTTTATTGGCTGATGTAGAGTTACCCATTTTGAAAGTGTGTGACCAGTTTGTGAGCCAGTTGGCAACCCATCTTACAACAAGGGGGGTTTACATTCAGTTTGCTAAGTTTTATCAGTAATGCCTGAGTGTTTCAACGGCTTTTGCCAAGTCAATGTATGCTGTGTATACAGGTTTGCTCTCATCAATGGCCCTGGTCACATTCTCAAATAAATCTACCAGGTTTGATAGGCAGGATCTGCCCTTGACAAAGCTGAATTGGGTCAGATCCAGGGTTTGGAGTTGGCTATGTCTTTATTTATGAGGTTTATGATGATATGTTCCATGACTTTACAGATGAGGCTGGCCAAACTTATGGGTCTATAATTCCCTGGGTCTGTTGCTAAGCCAATTTGTGGAGGGGAATAACTGTTGCTGTTCTCCATTCCACAGGAGCAAAGTCAGTGGGTAGGCTCTGATTGAATAGGGTGCTTAATGGTGATTCTAGTTCATGTTTTAGTTTGTTTAGAAGACAGTATGATATGCCATCTGTTTTTTTTCCTTAGGCAAAAATTTAATGAATTGCTTTTCAGATATGTAAGGGGGGGGGGGGTTGGAGGTAAGGTTTGTGATAAGTTTGGAAGGAATAAGGGAGTGAAATTTTTGCCAAATCTGTTTGCTAGCAGGTTTGCTATCTCTGCGGTATCAGTGTGTGTGATACCGTTAGTCACTTGTTCGGCACATGCTTGGGCCCTACCTTTTAAACTATGTACATAGCTGTAAAAGGCCTTATGATTATCCTTGGATTTTTGCTTTTGTTGTGAAGATTGTTGGTACGGGAATGTCTGCCAGTGCAGCTTTTTTATCTTGGGGGCTCTAGTTTTGATTCTCTCTGGAACAGCTGATACTATACACTTATACAAGTGACTATACATGGCTTTAATGTAAGCTTTTCTGTAGTTACCAATTCCAGCTGGGGGTGGGGCTTGGAATGCATTTATGCCTTCCCCTAGAAGGGTATAGCTTGCTTTGGTGAAATATTTTAGTCTGACCTTGCCCTTTGTGAGTTCTGATGTTAGTGCCAGTTTGAAGGCAAGTGATTTGTGGCCAGGCATCTTGTTTGCCATGTTAGTAAGGACCAGATCTAGTATGTTTGTTCCTCTTGTTGGGGTTTGAACAATTTGTTTTAGGGCATTTGAGTTAACAAAGTTAAGGAACTTTTACACTAGTGGGTTAAGGCTAGAGTAGGTTTCCCCGTTGATGGTGGGATAATTGAAATCTCCCATGACCAGAATGTTTGGCAATATTTGGTTTGACTCCTGCTTGGTCAAGTAGGCCTCATTCACCTCATGATCCATGGAGGGGGATCTATAACTAGCTATGACTTGAATGGGTTTCTTACCCACAGTAATCTGAACATGGAGTAACTCAATGTAGTTGCCCAGTCTAACTAGTCGGGAGGTGAATTTATCTGCAATACTGGTAGAAACACCGCCGCCTTTGGTTCTCATACATTCTTTTTTGCGGTCTGAAGGTGTGGAAGGCGTTGCAACCTTGCAAGTCAGGGTTACTCTCTGAGGCCTTGAACCAGGTTTTTGTGACTGTACAGACCTCTACATCCTCCAATGACTGAAGTGTTTTCAGGGTATGCAGTTTTTTGGTTTAAACTCCTAGCGTTTAGTAGCATAACCCTTATTTTGTTATGGCTGGCAATTTTCATGTTGGCAATTTTATTTTTGAGACCTTGCCTAAAAAAGGAGCTATGGAGGAGGCAAGAACCTTTGCCAGCAGCTGAAATCCTAGTGGTGCCAGGTGCAAACCATCTCTGATAAAGCAGCAAGGTTTGTTAACCATATCATCTCAGGCTGACGGAAACTGGATCCCCTTTGAATGCCACCAAAAACTAAGCCAATTATTGAAAGCGATCATTCTTTTGTTTATACTGTGGCATCATTCTAGGTGAATGTAATATACTACTCAAGGTTAGGGGCTTACCTGCCTAGGACACATATGTGGAGAGCTCAATCATGTCTCTCTTCATATAGTCCAGTGAGGTATGTCTCAGGTCATTCACTCCAACGTGAGCTATGACAGAGTCATAATAGTACTTGTTGCCAAGAAAAGTGACTGCATGCATGATCTATTGAATACTGGCAGCTGACAGTGATGTTCTCCTTAACTAACCTGGAGAGTGGAACATCCATGTGTCTCACTATGCAGTCTCCAATGACAGAAAATTTAGTTTTTGAGTGTTATGCCTTAAGGGCTTGATGGGTAAGACACTAGTGTTGCTATATGTCTTGGGTGCTGTGGAAACTGTGTTAGTTGTAGCAGTCTTTTGTTTTGGAGGTCTCTGGAGTTTCGGTACGTTTTTGAGAGAACCTCCATATATGTTGATTTATGTGTTGAATGTGTACTATGTGTATGAGTAGTGGTACTATCTGCATGAGTAGTGGTGGGTGACTAGACAACCTCTTCAGTGCTACTGTTTTGAGTGTGAGAGAGCAGGGATTCAAGATTCTTGGTGTAGATACAGCTTTCAGACTCTGTACTAGAGTGAGTTATTAGTAGAGGGTTGTCAGTGTATATGAGGCAGCTGCTACACTGCCTCAGGAGACCCACATTAACAAAGTTGGCAGAAGAAACAAGGATAGTCCAACTGTCCATAAAGCTAGGTTTGCAGAACAGTTATCACAAAGGGAGTGTGCTCAGGGCTGGTCTAGGAGGTGTTCTGTAGTTGGGTATTTCTGATGAGGGTTTTGTCTGGTGGTTTAATATATCACAGCTCACTAGCAATACTTCTTAGACCAGAGATGCACTACAGATGAGGACTACACTAATGTACTGTAGCTGTATGTAAGGGAAAAATTGTTGAAATTATCTGACTGGCTATGGGGGAACAATTGCACAGCACTGTGGATTGTACCATTGTGGTACACAGCTGGGGGGGCTGCAGTCCTGCAGTCCGATATCATGAGCCGTGCAGCAGTGCACAGTGCTGTGCAACACTCAAACAGATGCTCAAACACAGGGCTTAAATACCAGAAGCTAAAAACTTAAAAAAAACCAAAAGAACCAATGAGGGAGCTTACTTCAAGCCCAAGACCAATCACCCTTTACCAGACAGGTTCCGGTCTACACACTTCTCTCACAAGGGCCCAGAAGGGCCACTTCCATTCAAAGATGGCTTGGAAAATGTGCTCAGAATACAACAGCCACTACAAACAGACCCAGATGCATCAAACCTGTATCTGGTCTATGCTACAGCTACTAGCTACACTAATTTAGTTGGGAAAGACTACAAATGTTTTAAACAGCAGAAAAACAGCAAGGAGACACTAAAGAATGTTTAAACAGCAAACAAATCAGTTATTTAAATCACTGCTTGGCAGGAAAACAGAACAAACATAGATGATTTGCAAACAGTGAATATTATCAACAATTACTTTGCAAACAGTGAATATAACAAAAAAAGCTTTGCAACAGAAAAAACAGCAACAAAATATGATTTAACAGGCACAGTAAGGCAGACAAATGCAATATAAAGAGTGCAGTTTAGTTTACAGTAATAAAATACAGTATTAAATAAGCAGAACACAATAAAATGTGCAGTAAATAGTATAATCATGCAAAAAAATGACAACTTATGGTTTCTGGGAAGCTCAGAAGCCTCTAGTTGTCTGGTTTCTCAGCTCAGAGTTGTGGCTGGTAACCTGCCTCAGTTCAACTTGATTCAAGCAAGCAGATAACAGCATAATTTTAAAACAGAGTGAATTTAAGTTATATACTTTAGGTTTACAAATGTCACATATACATAACAAGGAAAGAATATTATAGTCTAAACTCCTTCAGAAGAAAATGGGGAGGTGAAGAAAGGAAGGTACTGCACGTGTTACATTACCTTATGCCTGTGAGGTATTCTCTCTGGACCTCCAATAATGATGGGCCGAAACCTACTAGTTAACTTAGAAAACAAAATTTAAGTAAATTAACATTATAATAGTGAGTGGAATGTATAGTGATGGAGGGATTTTGTAAGGATAACAGGAAAGAGGATATAAAGAGGAATATGGACTGAACAAAACTGAAAAGAATATAGCAAGAAAGTGGAAGTTTGCTAGATAAAACGGTTATAGTGATGAAAGAGGTAAATATATGACTCTAGAATAAATAACTAGCTATTAAGTGAAGAGAAACATATGTAGGGAAACGTGCATGAAACTTAGACAGATTTTGATGTCAGTATAGTGAAAAAGTAATATCAAGAGATCACAAGTCCATAAGAAGAGGATGTCATAACAGGAATGGGAAGTAAATGCAGAAAATGTGTACACAGGGAAAGCAAGAAGATATGGTAAAGGACTGTAGAACAGGCAAAAAAAAAAAGTATCACAATCAAACAATCTAGTCATAGGTGACTACAGTGAGACACACTGATACGCCACTCACCAGGCTGAGTAAGGAGATGGTCACGGATAGTTGCCTATAGGGTGCCAGATTAATGCATGCACTCAAGTCCTTGCACTACAATTACACATATGACAGTCAAAGCACAAGTGAGAGTAAATGACTTGAGATGTACCTCCCGGGATTATACGAAGGAAGAGATGATGGAGCTCTCAGAATATATGACTGAGGCATGGATGAACCTAGCCTTGAGCAGCATTTTACCATCACCACATATGATATTGCAGTACAAACAAAGATTATTAACTTCAACAATTGGCTTAGCTTCTGGTGTCATTCAAGGGGGTCCTATATACATACATACCTATATATATATATATATATATATATATATATATATATATATATATATATATATATATATATATATATATACATTTTTTTTTTTTATTATTTAACATTTCTTGACCAGGAAAGCCTGTCTAGGAAAGAGCCTATTTTCAGTGGCGGTCCAAGGAAAAACACTCCAGACATATCTTTGGAATGTAGGAAGAAACTGGAGTACCTGGAGGAAACCCAAGCAAACACAGGGAGGAAATGCACCACAACCGAGAATCAAACTGGACATCCTCTTGCTGTGAGGTGATAACATTAACCGCTGCACCACTGTGTGACACTGCCAGCCCAACTATTTGTAATTTTCTAAATAATCATATGTCATTTGTGAATATCAACATGATTCATATGCGTGTCTTACAAATGTAAGATAACTACATGTTATGTGCATATTAAACTACTGGTGCAGAAGTGTGTGTTGAACAGGGTTTGTACAGTACTGAGTTTCAAGGATGTGTCCACAGTGTACCCTACTGGAAAAGAACAGAAATGTATATAAACTATATACCTGTGCAAAT
>NC_056726.1:1212145926-1212300926 GCF_019279795.1 Protopterus annectens
CGCAGCCCCGCACAAACAGGCTGCGCTATATAAAACATAAAAACGAAGGTTATAAACCCAGAAATGTGGGTTTTATGAAATACATGGAATGACAATGCAGGGACCAGCAGACCAAAAACAACATGGCCACCATGTAGTGGTTGCTAAGGGGTGAAGCTGAGTCTAAGAGATGTAACTAAGCATTAGTAGGCAATCTGATGCAAATTAGCGTTAGGATACTGAATTCCACTGTCACATAGCAAATGAGCACATTCTGAGTAGTGTAAGAGTTACAGAAAGGGGAGGAACAGAATAGGAGATAGGTGACATCACAGGGGGGAATGTCAGAAAGAAATGCAGTTCATTGGAGGTCAGAGTTACATGACAGATGTCAGACACATATCATGGAAAGAGGAGTGCCACAACATAAGCATGGGAAAGTCAAGAAATGGAAGGTGTACACTGTTGCCTACACCAAAGTTTCTTGCTGGGTATGCATGCGCACATGTGAGCGCCATGAAGCACGAGTAGGAAAGTGTGCATGAGTGTAAGGCAGACTGAGCATGTGGGAGCATGTTGGGAGATGTTTGACACTGTTTGCGCGGGTGTGCACGCGTTTTAACCCGAATAAGCAGATTCTGAACCGTGTAAGCATGTGTGCGTGCGTGTAAGCCACTGTGAGCGTGTTTCTGCTGGTATGCACATGGCTCCCTCCTGAGGAAACAGAGAGGAAAAATGAAGCAACAGATTTAGTAGGAAGCTAGCAGGGAATACTGCTGGAGCTAGCAGGTGAAAACAATTAGAAGCAGGCAATTACACAGGCAGAATAGTAGCCCAGCCCAGCACTTAAAACTCTGCAAACAGCAGTGCAGGATGGTTCTCTCAAGAGACACTGCAAGACAGGAGTAAGCTATTAGAAGTGAAAACTGAAAAAGCTGAACTCAGAGCAGAAATGTTAGGGGCTGCCATAGCTGTCATAATGAGACATAGGCGACTTGCTGAGGGTGGTGACAATGCAGATGGTGCCAGACAACCCACAGTGAGGAGACGGAGAAGAGTGTACAGGCCCAGGGTCACCTACTACGGGTTACATGAGCTGGAGATAGTAGAGCGCTACAGAGTGGACAGAGACCTCCTGCAGCAAATAGTGGAGCTGTGCAGGCCACGCCTCACACACAGAACCAACAGAGGGGAACCCATCCCAGTGAAAACCAAGGTATGTGTTGGTCTAAGAATACTAGCAACAGGTACCTTCCAGAGACCAACTGGTGATATGATGGGGATATCACAGGCATCAGCCTCCAGGGTACTGCACCAGTTCCTGGATGCCATGTCAACACATGTCGATGATCATGTATATTTCCCCAATGCCCGTGAGGTATTGGCCAGCAATATGCGTCTCTTCCAGCAAATAGCGGAATACCCTGAGGTAGTGGGTGCAATAGACTGCATGCACATATGCATCAAAGCACCAGCCGGTGAGTGGGGTAGGGCCTACATTAACCGCAAGGGCTTCCCCTCCATCAACTGCCAGGTTGTGTGTGATGCCCAGGGCATAATAATGAATGTGTGTGCTGGCTGCCCTGGGAGCTACCATGATTCCCACATCTGGCATTTGGCGAGCTGTACCAGACATTTGCCAATGGGGACATCCCACATGGACACCTAGTGGGGGATGCAGGTTATGCACTGGAGCCGTGGCTGATGACACCCATCAGAAACGCACACACATCTGAACAGGAATGCCATAATGAGGCACACGCACAAACACGTAATGTAATAGAGCGTGTGTTTGGGCTGCTCAAGTCATGGTTCCGGTGTCTGGACACATCTGGTGGAGCCTTGCAGTACACACCAACTACATGTACCCAAATTGTCATGGTATGTGCTATGCTACATAATATGATCTTGCGAAAACAGCTGCAGCAGGACCAGCATAGGGCTGGGCCAAACAGCCCCCCACCATTGCCAAGGCCAACACAGGCAGAGCGTGACTCGGAGGAGGAACAACCTGAGCCTGCCCCAGTAGGCTGAAGGAGGCGTGCCCAGTATGCCCTGGCCTTGGCAAAGAGGCAATGCATAGCACATACACTGGCTCAGTAGGAACCCTGGGAATGATACCCCTCTGACTCACTCAAATAATAACAGGGATGCCTAAAATGACATGACCTGCTCACAAACATGTACAGGGAGTGTAATATGTGCATCCAACAGAGGCAGCCCTGCAGCACCACCTGAGGCATGAATGCCATGTGTTAAATAATGTAACACCATGTACTATATGCACACCTGAGGACCGTGACTAACATCCTACCCTCACCAAGCATCATGCCACAGTATGACAATGAGATGATCAAGTGCAATAATTGGCTGAAGTATCGCAGTTAGTCAAAGGTGATCCAATGTGTGCCAGCCTGGGATGACATGCTGAGCATGACATGATGCCCCACCTGCTAGGACTAGCATGCACCTATCAGTGCAGGCCATATGGATACTGGCAAAGGCTGTTGTTACCCACAGCATGCCCTGAATAGGTAAGGCTCAAAACACAAACCTACCTCCATAGGTATCAGAAGGGATAAGAACCTAGATGTAATGCTACCCAATGCCAGAAGTCTAAACAGCAAGATGCATTCAGTCTAAACTCACCCAGTATGGAGAATGTTGATATCTGTGCTGTAACAGAAAACTGGGTCAAGGCTCACAACAGCACCCTAACACTACCAGGTTACACCTCATACTGTGCTGTACAGCCTCAAAACATGGAACAAGCTACAAAAGGAGGGTGACTAGCAATAATTGTCAAGGATAACCACACCCCCATGTTGGTACCACAACAAGAAGCAGCATGGACTAGCCATGGTCAAGTAACAGTGGCCAAAACTGCCCCCCAGTTTATAGCCTGCTACAGACTACCGTCCCAACACCAGGAACTGCACCTGGCCTGTGCTGGAATACATGAATATATCAAGTCCTCCAAACCACATTATATTGGGTGAATGAAAATACCCAGACATAGACTGGGAGCATTATACTAGCTCCAACACTGTAGGACAAAAGTTCATAGAACCCATAAACCAAAATGCCTAGGAACAACGTACCACTCCCACAAGAGGGGTAAGCATACTGGATGTGATAATCAGCAACATGGGTACTGGATGGCAAGATGAGAAGTGTATTGCTCACTGGTAAAACCAGACCATAGAGTAATCACACTGGATATACAAATCCCGACCACAGTCCCTGGCCAGAAAACCACAGTGAAAAACATGTGTAAAGCAATATTTGCACTCCTCCAAACTGATGTGGAATCCATTAAAGGTCCTGTGCAGTTGCAAAATATGGGCCACACCTCAGAACCTGTAATACAGCCATTCCATGAACACTGCCAGGAATGCTTGGATTATGCAATCCTAAATCAAAACCAGACACAATGCCATACACGCAGGCATCTGGCATGGTGGACACCAGCCATAACCAAACCATGCAAGAGAATGAGGAAGCTACTACATGATAGAGCAAACATAAAAAAAGAAGTAATCACTGATCAGTAGTATGGCAATAAAATATGTCCACACATACAATCCACTAAGGCCAGCCACAACAAGTTGAATCTGTGAATCTTGAGGCAATGTTACACCTGCCCCAAGTACACAGACAACCCCCAACTCCCCCCAAGAAATACAAATATATGTGAGAGCTGCAACCATCTATCCAAAATGGAGGTTGAGCTCCCTCAACTCAGTACTCCCAAAACTAGTCAGGAGGAGAAGGTAACCACACACACCACAAACCCAGTCCCACATAGACCTATGACAACTGCAAACCAAAGACATAAACACAAAAAAACATTCCCGGAGGCCTGAATTACAAACACACCACACCAACAGAGGCCTCCAAAGCAGACACCCAATCAAACAACCTCCAAACATAGCACATGCAACATATAGTACACAAAGCTGGTGTGACAAACAGTCACAGGCCAGAAGGAGAAACAACATGCCTGATACAGTTGTAATAGGTGACTCCATAGTGAGACACACTGCTGTCCTGCACACCAGACTGAACAAGTGAAAGGGTACAGTAAGCTGCCTGTAGGCTGCTACAATACGCCACATAACACAAGTATGCAGGTCACCCCAAAGCAAGTAGAAATATGATGCACTCATAGTCCATGCTGGTGTGAATGACCTGAGATGTACCTCCCCGGACTACATGAAAAGAGACATAGATGAGCTCTCCAAATATGTAGTCCAGGCCGGTATGACACTGACCGTTTGCAGCATACTACCCTCACCAAGAATGATGCCACAGAACAAACACGGAATGATCAGTTATAACAAGTGGCACAATTACTGGTGTCATTCCAAGGGGATAAAATGTCTGTCTGCTTGGGATGTCAAGTTTGACAAGCCACGCAGCTGTTCCAGGGATGGCTTGCACCTGTTACCCCTGGGCATCTGGATATTGGATAAGGCTTTTGCCACCTCCATAGAGCCTTTTGTAGGCAAGGCTGAAAAGACTAACCCACCACCCTACAAAACATAAGTGGAAAGAAACATAAGGGTAATGCTGACCAATGCCAGATGTGTAAACCCCAATATGCATGCTCCCGAGGCCAACCCCAGTATGGAGAACATTGATGTCTGTGCAGTGACAGAAACCTGCTGCAAGCCTCCTGACAGCACACCAGCACTACCAGGTTATACCACATATCATGTGTCATGGCCCCAAAACCTGGAACAAAACATAAAAGGAGGGTGAGTATCCATATTCAGCACAGACACCCATATGTCCAGGTAACTGACAATGAACAAGGCATTGGAGTCCACCCATGTGCAACTTACCGTAGGCAAGACTGCTGTACAGTCTGTAGCATGCTACAGACCACACTCTCACACACAGGAACCCCACCCAGCCATCCTGAAGACACTGGACAGTATGAATGTCCCACCAAATACCAAACAAGGTACTCACAAATTACCACATAGGTGGTAAACCATTATGTATGCAAGGAGTAATCAGGGACCTAGGGACACAAGTGGACAGTAACCTGTTATGCGACACGCACATTGCCAATGTGGCTAGGAAGACTGCCTATATTGGACACCGTATCATGAAAGGATTCACATCTACGTCAACAGAGGTCATTGTGACCCTATACTGTTCTCTTATCACACCCATAATCTAGTACAATGCCTCATTTGGGATGTACCTTACTTGACACCTGCAGCAGTTAGAAAGACCTCAAAGGTACCTCACCAAGAGGATAAAGGGTCTCAAATATATGTCATATGCTGCCTGGCTGTAGACACTCTAGCTGAATGCAGTCACATACTGCCTACACAGAGGCATTGCATGCCTGTTGTACAAGGCCATGTCCAACACAGGAGTAATGGACATGCTCCACCCCCGAAAACTCAAAACCATCGGAGCTACGAGAGTGAGAGATGTCAACCTCAACACATAATGAAATAGGATGTGCTGGAGGGACAGATACATAACCCAGAGGCTCCCCACACCCTGGAACAGAATCCCACTCCATGTTAGGCAGAGCCCATCACTGACACTCTTCAACAGGAATCTTGCCAAGTGGATGGATGATTGTAGAGTTACACTGGGGGTCTTCACTGTGTCACGTCCAGACAGAGGCACAGCAAAGCAAATCATAACTGGCCATAATATTCACATAGCAAGGGGTGGCGAAAGACACACACACTCTGGCTAGGCTTACAAATGCCCTAGGGTGGATAGCCTAGCATGAACCTATGAACCTATGAGGATACAAATTATACAGGACACTAAGGATAATCCCAAGGCTTCCATAACTGATGTTAGGAACCGTGTTGGGAATTCACAGATATGATCTGAATCACACAAATATTACAAACAACATACCAAACACACACACATATTGCCAACATACATCCTGACAGGTGCAGTGCAAACCACCCCCCCCCCCCCCGAATGCAAAATATCTATCCCAGCAGACTACTGGTCCCCTGACATTGCAGATGCTGAGGGAACAGCCAGCATCTACAAAGCAAAACACACAGCAGCAATGGTATGAGATGGTGTCCTGGGCTGAGTCCAACATGGACTCCAAGAAGAATGGAATGCCAAATCACACTACTGCTCAATGTCAGCCTTACCACAGGATACGTACCCAAAGAGCAGTGTACAACAACAGTGGCCCTTCTCAACAAAGGTGTTGCCTGAATGGATACTGAAAAATACCACCCCAGAATCCTGAGAAGCTAGGTCTGCACAGCTATGGAAAGGATCAGCATGTACCGCAGATATAAAGATATTGGTGACCTACTGACACCGGACCCTACCCAGTGTGGCTTTCTTAAGTGCAGATCCTGCCCCTAAACATGTTTGACTCATATGAAACAGTCATTAAGGTCATTGATGAGGGCAATGTGGTCCACACAGCGTAGCTGGACCTCGCAAAGGCTTCTATGCAATACCCTACGTGTTCATTATAGATATGCTCACCAGCTTAAATATAAACCCGTATGTCAGTAGAGGGTTTGCAAACCAGACCAAGGACAGAACTGACATGGTCAGACATGCTGCAGCCATGTTAGACTACAAACCAGATATAACTGGCATCCCACAAGGCTTGGTCCTGGGACCTCCCTCGTCTGGTATATATGTCCCATAGGTACAGGCCAACATGGAAGGACTGTGTCTGAACATGTTTGCAGAGGACAACAAACTGCTCACCATATGTGACCCTCCAGCTGACACAAGCATCCCACAAAAGGGCCACATAGGAACAGACAACTGGTGCCATAGCCATGTCAGCAAGCTAATTGCAGAAAAGTGTATAGTCAACCCCTGTGGATATACAGTAAGTGCCCACCAATTACCACATAGGTGTTAACCCATTACGTACTTAACATGTAATGAGAGACCTGGGGACACAAGGTGATAGATATCCTGCATTGGACAAACATGTTGCTGTAGTGTTTACAGAAACATACCATATACCCACCTAATCATGAAGGTTGTCAGATCTAGATAAGGGGAGGTCATTGTGGCTCTGCAGTCATCCTTCATCAGCGTTACAATTGACTACAATAGCCCCTGAGGGATGTACCTCAGCAGACACCTCCATCAACTGTAAAGTCCCCAACAGTACCTCACCAGGAGTATCAAAGAGCTTGCACAGATGCCATGTGTTGCCTGATTAAACAAACTGCAGCTACACACACTGCCATACTGTCCACCCAGAGGCAAGCTGTGCCTGATGTATAAAGCCATGTCTAAGCTGGTATCAATAAACATGCTGCACCTTGTACAATCTGAATGGCAGTGAGCTATGCACATGAGAGACCTGAACCCCAGCACTGACATACATAGGACAAGCTGTACTGCATGATCCATAACACAGAAGCCACCCCCACCCATGAGTAAACTCCCAGTACAGGCTATCCATAGAGTCACTCATCGATTCTCCTCAAGAGGAATCTTGATGAGTGGATGGGAGATGGTAGGTTTACCCTGGGTATCACTGTTATGTCACAGGTAGACAGAGGCACAGTATACTAACCATGACATATGTCATGGCAATCTCCACTTACAATGTGTGTCGAAGGACAAACACACTCTCCAACTAGCATTAGAAATGGCCTAGGGCACATCGCTAGTGTTTGCAAATGTACACCTATGTTGTGGAATACACTACCAATGTTGGACAAGCCTGGTTTAAGTAGTTCATATCTGAACATAATGCAACATGGTCAGATGTGCACAACTGGCCCCTAACCAGGCTGTTGTGCTCAGTATGGAAATGTAAAGCAGTGATAGGACTAAAGCCCAGGATACTGTCCACCACAGTCAAAGTACTGAACCAGTACACTATACAGTACTACAGTGTTAGGTCAGTATGAAAGGATGTTGACAACTGTATGCAAAGTATCCCATGCAAACCCTGCAGGCACAGTATAATCCCTGTTGTGTTCACACACAAAGCAGTCGGATAGTAACTACACAACATGACACACAACACACAACCATAAACGGGAGATTTTTGTTGAAGTTCACACTCATCCACAAATGTGGTGGGCTGCAGAATTCAACATATGGAAAGCTCACACTGGGCATGCTCACACACTTTGATAAATGAGACATATGTCAGACAACATGCCATGGGAAGGCTGAACTGGGCATGCTCACACACTTAGGCCAAATCTCAGTTTAGCAGTTGGCCACACATATCTGGTATTTGTACGTGTTATTCCAGGATCCAACCACATTACAGCAATCTGCCCAGTGCACACAGTTAAATGACTGCAGAGACATATGTGATATAGTGGATCCCTCCCATATGCAAACATCTTCCATAGATACACAAGTTGTTCATACAAACAGGGAATGCTATGGCAATAAAGACCTGCAAACAGTCTATCAGCAACAAATAATGTGCATTTGACAATTAAACATATGGGTGTAGAGGTCAACACTAGGCTGTTTGCCCTAGGGAATGACAGCTTAGCCAGAGTGTGCTTGGCGTCTGCCTTCCCACAGGATGCACATTCCCCTTTCTAAACACTGATGATGTCAGCACCCTATAAGTATAGCAGGAGAAGAAATGCCTCCCAGTAATGTGAATAGCGCACTCTGCTAATGTGTCCATGTGGAGTGTCATAACATAATTAAGTATGGGTTTGAATCCTGCAAATGACAAGTGTGAGTGGGTTTGGTGTGTGTGCAAGTCTGCGCGAAGGAAATGTCCCTTTTGGCAACTGGGAAAACACACACTGCAGGATGCACATTCCCCTTTCTAAACACTGATGATGTCAGCACCCTATAAGTAAAGCAGGAGAAGAGAAACCTCCCACAAATGCAAATAGCACGCTCTGCTAATGCATCTGTCTCGAATGTCATCACATAGTTAGGTAGGGGTTTGAATCCTGCAAATGGCAAGTGTGAGTGGGTTTGGTGTGTGTATGCAAGTCTGTGTGAATGAACTGTCCCTTTTGGCAACTGGGAAAACACACTACAGGATGCACATTCCCCTTTCTAAACACTGATGATATCAGCACCCTATAAGTACAGCAGGAGAAGGGAAACTTCCCAGTAATGCAAATAGCGCGCTCCACTAATGCGTCCATTTCAAGAGTCATAACTTAGTTAGGGGTTTAAATCCTGCAAATGCTCAGTTTGTGGGTGTGAGTGGGGTTGGTCTGTGTGAAGGAAATGTCCCTTTTGGCAACTGGGAAAACACACTACAGGAGAAGGGAAACCTCCCAGTAATGCGAATAGTGCACTCAGCTAATGCGTCCGTCTTGAGTGTCATAACATAGTTAGGTAGGGGTTTGAATCCTGCAAATGGCAAGTGTGTGTGTGAGTGGGTTTGGTGTGTGTGCAAGTCTGTGTGAAGGAAATGTCCCTTTTGGCAATTGGGAAAACACACTACAGGATGCACATTCCCCTTTCTAAACACTGATGATGTCAGCACCCTACAAGTACAGCAGGAGAAGTTATGTGGCATGGACAATGACTGAGTCATATGTGTCCATGCCTCTGACTGACCTGTATGCTTGTGTTATGTGGTGGACCATAGTGCCCCACGGGCATATCACTGTGACCTTCACCTTGTCCAGCCTGGTGAGCGTGACCACACTGTACCGGACAATAAAGGTAGCTAACACAACTGTGGCAGGTGTGTTGTCTAGCCGTACAGGCTGTGACTGTTTGGCACACAGGATTTGTGTGCTATGTGTTATGCTTGATGTGTTCAGGCATAATGTATGCCTGTGTGCCAGCTGCAGATGTGTGTGCCACTCAGGCAGGATGCTATTCTAAGGCTCCACAAATGGCCCAGTGTGTTCACGTGCTTGTACTGCTGTCAGTGTAGGTCTACATCAGACTGGTATTGTAGTCACTGTAGTATTGCATGCCACCTGACAGGTTATGCCAGTACTGGGTTCAGAGTGCTTAGTCCCCAGTTTGGCTATGTGGTTCCATCTCATACCTGTGTTGTACGTCCATGTGTAAGGGAGAGGGTTGACTGTGTACATGTGGCAGCTGTGACATTGCCACATGACCCACATATTCCACAACTGTACCATAGAGGTGACTGACAACTGACCTTTGCACATGCTACCATAGTATTGTGATTTCCATGGTGATTAACAGCACATAGGGCCAATGGGGAACAAGGTACATAGGTTCATAGGTTCATAGGTTCATACTAGGCTATCTGCCCTAGGGCATTTAAGAACCTAGCCAGAATGTGTTTGGCTGTCGCCATCCATTGTAAATATATCTAGCCATGCCCTTTTCCGAGGTTAGTATACTGTGCCTCTGTCTAACAGTGACACAGAAGTGATACCCGGGGTAAACCTACAATGTCCCATCCACTCATCAAGATTCCTCTTGAAGAGAGTCAATGAGGGACTCTGCCTAACCTGGACTGGGATTTTATTCCAGAGTGAAGTGAGCCTCTGGGTTATGAATCTGTCCCTCCAGCATGTCCTATTTATTTCAGTGCTGAGGTTCAAGTTTCTCAAGCATGTATCCCGATGGGATTTGGATATTCTCAGGTGCAGCATGCCCATTAATTCCGGGTTTGACATGGCGTTATACATTAGGAACAGAACGCCTCTGAACAGGTGGTATGCCACTGAGTAGAGCTGGGGTTTCTTTAACCGGTCAGCATATGGCATCTGTTTGATCCCTTTGATCCTCTTGGTGAGGTACTTGTGGGGTCTTTCCAGTTGCTGCAAGTGTCTGGTAAGGTACATCCCAACAGGGGGATTGTACTCAATTATGGGCCTGATGAGGGATGAGTAAAGAGGCATGATGCCCTCCCCTGATGTAGAAGTGAATCCCTTCATGATGGGGTGGGCTATATAAAATGTCTTTCTAACCACTTTGGCCACGTGGTTGTCAAATGAGAGATTGCTATCAACTTGGGTCCCCAGGTCCCTAATTACTTCTTCTGTACGTAATGGAGTACCACCTATGTGGTACTTTGTGGGCACTTTGTTTTTGCCAAAGGGGATGACTATACACTTGTTTGCATTTAGCTGGAGGCCATGGCTCTGGCACAAGTAGTCTGTTTCTATGAGGCCCTTTTGGAAGATGCTTGTGTCGGCTAGAGAGTCGATTATGGCGGCCAGTTTGCAGTCATCTGCATATTTGGTCAGCCACAGTCCTTCCGTGTTGGCCTGTACCTCCGATAAATATATACCAAACAAGAGAGGTCCCAGGACTGAGCCTTATGGGACACCACTTGTAACTGGTTTGGAGTCTGGCATGGCTCCAGCAATTCTAACCATGTAGGTTCTGTCCTTGAGCCAGTGTGCAATCCATCTAGTGACATAGGGGCTTATATTTAAGCTGGTGAGATTCTCTAGAATGCCCGAGTGGGGTATTGTATCGAAGGCTTTTACGAGGTCCAGGTAGGCTGTGTGGACCACCTTCCCCTCGTCAATGGCCTTGGTGACAGTTTCAAAGAAATCAACCAGGTTTGAGAGGCAGGATCTGCCCTTAACAAAGCCAAACTGGGTATGAACCAGTGTCTGTAGGTCCCCAATATCTATATTTATGTGGTCCATGATGATCCTTTCCATAGCTCTGCAGACCGAGCTAGTGTGGCTTATAGGGCAATAGTGTCCAGGATCCGTTGAGGCACCACCTTTCTGTAGAGGGACCACTGTTGCTGTACGCCACTCTTTGGACACCTATCCTGTAGTAAGGCTGGGATTGAACAGTAGTTTTATGTTTGGTTGTAGCACGTGTTGGAAGTTCATGTAGGACACAGCCCGGGACACTGTCTGGTCCCATTGATGCAGTGTGTATTGCTTTGGAGAGGGCGGCTCTTACCTGAGCATTTGAGATGTCAAGGGGGCAGAACTCTGCTGGGATACATATGTGCAATTTCGGTGTGGAGGGGGGGAGAAATTTGTGCTGAACCTGTCAGTTAGAATGTTGGCAATGTCTGTGGGTTTGGTGTTTCAATTGACATTTTGGACTACCTCTGAGCATATCTGGGAATTACCACCCAGGTTCCTAACATAATTGAAGAAAGCCTTGTGATTATCCTTAGTGTCCTGTGCAATTTCTCTCGAAGCTGGCCTTAGACAATTGTATGAGTGCCTGTAGTTATTTGCTAATACTGATCAGTGATGCCTTCCCTTTTTGGGATTTTGCTGTATCATTTAGTAGCTTCCTCCTTCTATTGTGTAGTTTGTTTATGGCTCAGGTCCACCAGACACCATCTGCCTTTGGAGGATTGGGTCTTGGTTTTATTCCGGATCACATGATCCATGCATTCCTGAAGGTGTCCATAGAATGCGTTTATAGAGGAATCTGCAGTCTGGTCTGTAGTTTCCACAGGCCCGGGGGCTTTGAAGGTTTCCACCTCAGTTTTGAGGAGTGTGAATTTGCTTTAGAGAAGTTGTTCACTGTGGTATTCTGGGCAGGGGGTGGGGTCGGGATGTGAATATCCAGTGAGATTAGTTTATGGTCTGATCTTACCAGTGAGGGATACACTTCTGGTCTGGAGCATAGAGTACCCATGTTGGTGATGATCAGGTCCAGTATGTTTCCCCTTCTTGTGGGAGTGGTAACAAGCTGTTCCATAGCATTTGAGCTCATATATTCTAGGAATCTTTGGCCTAGGGTGTTGGAGCTAGAGTCATGCTCCCAGTCTATGTTTGGGTAGCTGACGTCGCCCAATATAATGGTGTTTGGAGAGACCTTCATATGTCCACTGTTCACAGGACGGCTGAGTGCAGTTCTTGGGTTTAGGAGGATGGCCTGTAGCAGGCTACAACCTGAAAGGCAGTTTCACCCATTGTTAGTTGCACATGGATAGTCTCTGATGCTTGGTGCTTTGCCACCAACCTGGAGGTGTGGGTATATTTGATGAATATCAATACTTCCCCTCCATTTGTGGTTCGTTCCAAGATTTGGGGCTGAAAAGCATGGTATGAGGTATAACCTGGTAGTGCTGGGGTGCTCTCAGTAGCCCTGAACCAGGCATCTGTTACTGCACAGATATCGATGTTCTCCATTCCAAGGAGAGTTTCGGGTGCATGCATCTTGAGGTTTAGACTTCTGGCATTGGGTAGCATTACTCTTAGTTTCTTATCCCTTGTGATACCTATGAAGGTGGGTTGTCATTTGAGCCTTGCCTAACATAGGCACTATGGGGGTAGCAAGAGCCTTTGCCAATATCTGAAAGCCCAGAGGTGACAGGTGCAAGCCGTCCCTAGCGAAACAGGTGGTTCAAAAGAAGATGAATATGTGAGGGTGTAGTGCCTGTGATTAGTTAGCAGTAGCATATATGACTGCTCACGTGAACAAATACCAGGTAAGTCATATGCAATGTGTCACAGGCAACGTACATGTGAACAGGACAAACAGTGACATTCTGTCAAGTGAGACATGGATATACATATATTAAGCTATGCAGATGTCACTAGGAGTCCACAGAAGCTCTGTAACTATGCATTGCGGGTGGGATCAGTATTCCAGGGTAATTGCGAGCAAACATGCATGCAAACACAGCTACAGTAAGCAGGGCTGCATGTAGTCCATTGTACAACAAACAAGCTGTACCACTTCCAGTAGGTAACACTGCAAATATGCAGGCACTATGCACATGTACATGGAAATACACAGGTCAGATGGCTAGGGTCCAGTCTCAGCGCACACAAGTGTACAGACCATGTACTGTCAGGATCTACAATAACTGGATGGAAACCCATGTGCTCATACCTGCAGTAATACACATGTCAAATAACAGACACTGAGCCTTCACTCAGTGGTTCCATACTTAGTAGGATGTATGCTACCTGGCCTGCCACCACAGTATCCCTGACATGTATGGGGACTCTCCCTCCTGTGACAGTTAGTTTTGTGTGTTGGGGCTGTCTAGCATGGTATGAGATGTGAGCTTGTAGTGCTAGGGTGCTCCTGTGTGTCCTGTACCAGTCGTGTAGTACTGCACACATATCAACATCCTCAAACATCCGCATTGCAGAGTCCAGTGTGGGCAGCATTCCACTTGCAGTTTACATGTCCATCATTGCATATTAATACATTCATTACCTTATCCCCTATGCTACCTATGTATGTAGCCTTCTGTTGACATCCTTACCACCAGTATGCCAACATGTGCAGATGATACACTATGGTACTTACCATGGGTGTAGACAACAGTACATGACAATCACACCCTTACTGCATCAGGCATGCTGTGATATACCCACAATTATTTCAGCACACATTACTGTTAACAACATGATACTATTACTACACTTCTTCGTAGTCACCCTGTGCATCAGCAACATGTTAACCTGTACCTGCACTGATGTTACAGATTGCAGGAGGTGGCACAGTTTCATCATATGCACAGGGTGTGAACTTGGTATGCCTGAGTCAGCCACCAATACCACCGATTGACATGTATGTGTATGTGTGTTGGTGAGGGACAGCAGTACAAGGTGGGGCAATGTTGATGCAGTGTGTGAGTGTATGCGGTAGCCCCAGGTGTTGTCAATTCGCATGTGTGTATGAATGCACACAGTTCCACCTCATGGCTGCCATATACTGGTGTTTGTGGACAGCCACAGACTGTACCTGCCAGGTCATACAGATCAGTGTCTCTGGCCACGGACACGGTACCTGTGCCTTGCAGGGGTGCTACGGACTGTATCCGGTACGAACCCAGACTGGGTACTGTCATCAGAAGCAGGTGTTCGTTGACTGGACACAGATCCCTGTCGGGCCTGTCCAGAGCCACATGCACGTGGTCTCCTGGGGCAGTGTGATGACAGCACAGACCCAGCATTGCTGGGGCTGCTGCTGGCACTATGGTGGCGGCTGCGGCCCTGTTGTCGTCCGCGACGACTGCCAGCTGCTGCTGTTGCTGGCATATGCCCACGTCGATGCCTCAACCATCCACCATCGCCCTTCCTCATGGACATGTAGTTGTGGAACCAGGTCTAATATGTCCCCACAACGTCTGTCTATGAGATTGGTGAAATTACGGCTGGCAGCCGCAGTGTCACGCATACTGTCAGTCATGGCTGTGCGACATGCTGTCAGCTCCCTCAGACCCTGTCTGGTGTACCGTCCCATACGTGACTGTGCCTGCATGACAGCCCGAAACATAGCTGAGGTTGTAAGACCTCTGTGGGCATGTCTGACAGGGGCAGTACGCCCATGGATGCTCCCACGAGAACCCCTGGACATCTGTCTGTGTAGTACCATCTCTGGGCCATGCCCATGGCTGCTGTGTGGGGAGGCATTTGCTACAGATCCCACATTACCCGGGTCAATGCCCACTGTATGCTGTCTATCACCTAGGGACATTGGTGACAAAGGGTCTATTGGCAGGATAACTGTGCGCATTGATGGGGTTGACAGCTGTGTACTGTCAATCGGCTGACCAATGGCGGACCCTGGCATACCTTCCTGTGCCATTACACAGACGTCATCATTATCAGTACCCATGGCACCTGATTCAGGTTCCCTGTTGCATGACACCAGAGCAACACAAAACCTGTGGGAGGGAAACAGGAAACACAGCTTACAATGTCTACACATTACCAGTGATGCACACATCCACACATGCACAGGTCCAGACATGCACACATGCACATGTGCACAGGTGCACAGCTGCACACATGCACACATGCACACGTGCACAGGTGCACAGGTGCACACATGCACACATGCACACATGCACAGGTGCACAGGTGCACACATGCACAGGTGCACAGGTGCACACATGCACACATGCACACATGCACACATGAACATGTGCACACATGCACACGTGCACACATGCACACATGCACACATGCGCACATGTGCACATGCACACATGCACACGTGCACACATGCACACATGCACAGGTGCACACATGCACACGTACACATGCACACAGTTGCACACAATTGTACAGTACTCAGTATGCGTGATATCAACACACAGACACAGACACACCTACATGCATACAAAGAGCACTACTAAGTGAGCCTAATATTAATATTACTATCAAGACTATTACAGGTATTGTTAATACACACTCACCAGCATGGATCGGCTGCATTGCTGTTATACCGGAGGGACCCGCAGACGTGAAGAAACTAATGTCAGTGGGCACAACTGTGTCATTGTTACATAGTATGATACAGGTCAGTAGTACAACAGTCGCCTTCCACAGGTCAGCTGCTAATATTGAGGATATCACACTTGCACATTAAATACTATGGTGACAGCTACAAACCAAGGACACACCTCACACATGCATTAACTACCAGTGTACACAACAGTCAACTATACATATGGCATATTACCTGCACGCTCACTGTCTTGCTGCTGCGTGGCTCCAGCCTCCATCATAATGCATGTCTGCTGCTGTTGTTGTTGCTGGCGGACTGGAGCCACTTAACTCATGAGTAGTCCCTCCAGTCTGGTGAGTGGGGGATGTGTAGCCACCCCACCACCTGTGGCGACCTGTTGCCTGTGGATATCCGATGCACGCTGACGGACATTTCTAATTAAATCACTGCAGTGATGTCGTACCTGCTCATATGTCCTATTATGCGTGCCTATGTCATTTACCCGATGGACCAGGTCTTGCCACAGTGCAGCCCTCTCCTGCTGATTCTGGTTGGTGCGGGAAAAGAGTATTGCATAATCCCGCACCAGGCTCTGGTGTATCTCCTCATCCTCAGTTGTGGAGTAAGCGGGTTTCCGCGGGTGAGCCATATACCTGAAAAAGAAAATAACCTGATATCAGCAATATATGTCAGCAGAATTTGGCACACATTCTACACATGCTACTTGACTGTTATATCTCACATATATAGCATCTGTCTGTCTATTGGTGGATACACATTTAAATGGCCAGGTATCAGTGCTCAGCCAGCAACTGTGCAACAGTACCTGTCACACTCCATACGACATACTACCAAACCCCAGCAGTCAGAACACTGATTCAGGTCCAGAGCACCTCCTCACTCTGGGGGTTTGTATCTAGGTACTGTATGGCCTACATCATCAACTACTGTGAGCTGACCACACACTAATTGCCCTGGATATACATATCCCACCTTTACCACCAGCACAAACGACTATAGTGAATAACATTGCAGATGCAAACTTTACACTTTGTAACAGTGACATGGTATCCTTTCAGCCCACTGGGCCAGTGGCAGATACAACCCACAATGCTGACCCCTACACAAATGCTTTCTACAGACATCTCCGAGAATGCATGGATCATGCAATCCCATATATGACCAAGACACTCTCCACAAAGGGACAGCATCCTGTCTGGTGGACCCCAGCCATAGACAGATTGTATTACAAAAGATGGCAGCTACTGCAAGACAGAGCATAATTCCATAAAGGGAAGGCATGTCTGAGCAGCACTAGTAAGGATCTATTTTCCATCATACAAACATCCATGGGCAACTTTGAGAGGGAAATCAAGAGGGACACTACAGATAACCAGAAGGCCTTCTTCAGTTATGTTTGCAACCTGGTCAGAATCCATCCTCTATGCCCGTAGTTATTACACAACAACAAATATTTCACTGAAACCACAGATATTGACAACATTGTGGCAGACAGGTTCAGTGCAGGTGTCACCCCGCCCTCTCCCCCAAAATAAGACATAGTTATCCCAGCTGACTGTAACCTACCTGTCATCACAGATGTCCAGGGGAGAGCCGCCCTCATGAAAGCAGAATACACAACATGACTGGGACCTGATGGTATCCCCAGTTGCATGCCTACATAAACTCTGACAGGAGCTAAACACACATATAGAAGTGCTATGTAACACTAGCCTGACTACAGGATATGTACCTGTACACTGGCGCACAGCAGCAGTGGTTCCATTCCACGAAGGAGGCACCTCAACATACCAATGCAATACAACACAATACATTACATTACAATACAATACTATACAATATGCTATTGCCCCTGGGACTACAGCAGCATACTGTTCTGCTACCCTGACCATTGTGACACATGTGGTATGATGGTACCTGCTGCTGTCACACAGTTACACAGGGTGACTCATATGGCATATTACCTATCTGACTAACATTCAGCAGGGGTATGTGCGACATGTACTCATGGGGAGTCTTTCTTCTTAACACTGTGTGGTTTATTGCAGGGTATGTCTTATCTGTGGGTAGGAACTTTTACCTACACATGTGCTCTCTATTGCAGTGGCATGGACGACACACAGCAGTCATTTAGGTTGTGGATGGTGTGAGGTGTTACTATGGTTGTTGGACATCTGTCATGGGTGTGACTTACGTATGTAAATCCGGGAGTGGTAACCTCTATGTGGGTAGTATGTGTGTACTCTGTGGTGTTGTCAGTCACTGTGCATTGGTAATGTGTTTGAGTGCATTGTCACAGTGTTGTACATGTCACTGTGTCCTTCTCCATATCTGTAGCTGTCATGTGAGGTCCATACCATGGCATCCATTATGTGGTGTGGAGGGGTACACCGACCTACATGTCCGTAGCTGACACACCATGTCTGCTGACACATACCATGTGCAGGTATTCCAGGAATAGTGTGCCACTGTGAATATCATTGGGGGCACTATTGTACACATTTATGACCCTGTTCACCCCTGACCCATGCAGTGGTGGGCAGCCACTCACATATCTGGTGGTTACTGGTGTAGGTGATTTGAAATGGGGTATGGTACTCCAGTTTTGACACTGGTGTTCACTCCATGCCTTTGTCACCAGGCACCTGTTGCAATACATCTGTACACATGTGCCTCACTCAGAATATATATACATCTCTCTCTCTCTCTCTCTCTATATATATATATATATATATATATATATATATATATATATATAGATATAGTTATATCTATATGTATATATATATATATATATATATATATATATATATATATATATATCTGTATACATATACACATATATATATTGATGTACATATATTGCTATAGATATGGAGGGGGACACAGAGGGGTGAGAGTGACAGAGGGGTGGGACAGGGGGTGTTGAGGTCGTCATATACAGTCATACCTGTAGATAGTCAGATCAGTCTGTCTATGTATATGTATCTACATATATCTATATCTGTATGTATGCATTACATATATATGTTTGTACATATTCTATCTATCTTCATCTGTCTATGTATTCCTACATCTCTCTCTATGTATGTATACATATATGCATATCATATATATCTATATATATATATATATATATATATATATATATATATATATATATACATATATATATATACACATACATATTTTGACATACATACGCATCCATATGATAGACAGGTATATCAACATGTTTGTCTACCATACTGTATACACACACTAACATACTGCTAAACATACATAACTGTGAAACCTACTTTGTACATTGCACTACAACCTACAGTCAACCTACATTGATATGTGCACATAGATGCTCTCACATACAAATGTATGTACAGCCTTCACTGATAGTTGCTGTATGTCCCCTGCCCTTTACACATCTTCATATACATATGGATACAGACCAATGACACATATGGAGGGTTCACATTATTTTTATTTTATTTTATTTTACATTTGTTGACCGGGCTAGTCTAGCTGGAGATATTTCCATTTTCAGTAGAGGCCCGGGGAGAAAAGCTCCACAGAGAATACATAAAGAAAAACATCATAGTGTTTGTAAGAAAGTTAGTAAAAGACAAAAACTAACAACTCTACAATATAATAATATTACTAAATGAATTAATTACTACCACACACAGTTGCAGTCCAAAAAACCTTATACAAAGATAAAAGATACTTTGTATGATAAAGATACTAAATGAATTAATTACTACCACACACAGTTACAGTCCAAAAAAAAAAAATTATACAAAGAGAGCAAGTAAGACAGTAAACAAGGAAAGAAGTATTAGGAAGACAAGTGGAAGTAGAAAAAGAAAGCCAAGTGGAGGATAGCGTCAGCAAGAAGTAGGAGGTAGTTTTAAAGTACAGTAGAAGTAGTGGAAAGTTAATCAGGTTTACTACAGGAACAAAGACAGTGATTTTGGAAGTGCAGTTTAATGTTTTGTTTGAAAAGAGGCAATGATGTAATCTTTGTTATGTTGCTAGGTAATGAATTCTATTTTGTACCTACCGAATTGGTAAAAAGGGAGTCACCAGCAGTGTTATTTGATTTTATAGAACTAGTCAAGAGTTTACTAGAAGAGCGGAGAGAGTTAAGATTGTTATAGGGGATTATGAGTTGTGAGAGTATTGGGGTGTTCTTAGGTTGGTACAGTATTTTATGGGCAATAGTGAGTTGATGGATTGCAAGATAGTTCTGAAACTCTAGCCAGCCTAGTGGTTTCAAGTTAAGACAGTGATGGGTTCTGTAGGGGTTACCTGTGTTTGTCACAGCTGCTTGTGTTGCCGTCTGGTTTTCTGTCCTGCTGCTCCACTTGCCAGTTGTCAGCTTTCAGGTGGCTGTTGCTGAACAGTTTTGTTTGTGTCTGCTTAATTTCACTTATCTCTGTCTCTGTCTCTGTCTCTCTCTCTCTCTCTCTCTCTGTCTGTCTGTCTCTCACGTCCTCCTCAGGGTGCAATGAAAGTATTGCATGTGTGGACTGGGAGTACAGCATACTTTTGTAGGTATCTGCATATGTCCACGTGATGGCCTCTGCACCAGTTGTTAGCCAGCATTTGCTAATTGCATGCAGCCAGTTGTGTACTGATTGCAGTTCTCACTGTGATTTCAGAACAGTGCTATAAAAAGGTATGTGAGATAGGCGTAGCCCTTTCAGATTCTAAGGGCAGGGACCATGCTGGTATGCTGTGGACAATGTTCTGTGAGTGTAAAGGTTGGTATCTCTCTCATATTTCCAGCTGTGTTGTAGATTAACATTCCTCCATTCATTTCTCCAGTTTCCTGTACTAACTGTGTATGTACACTGACACCTACAACTACTACTACTGTTAGTGTGTGTGTGTGCTTTCCTTTCACTTTTGCTTGCACTTTTTTGCTAAGGCTTCAATATTTGCCCTTTACAGTCACTACTTGCATGCCTGCTAGGTGTCCTGACTGTAGTGTGCTGCTGTAGCTTTCCTAATTTCCATGTACATTCACACCTTGGAATGCTTGCTATATCTGCTAGGGTGTTACAGCATGCAGTGTGGTCTGGCTATGGTGTGGGCCTTGACATCTATTAGGGTATTTGAGTATGCTGCTGAGCAGTCCCCAGAGACTCTCAGGTTCATCTGTTATCTGCCTCATGGAATGGTACATATCAGTGGGTACACCCATTAAATTGTCTGGTATGCTGCAGTTGTGACTGTGGGTTAGCATGAGCATATGTATTACTACACTTATTCTGCCATGCAAGTGGTGAATACTTTCAGGACTCCATAGTTACCATTGCATGTGTTGTTACACCTTTCTGCCTACTGTTTGTACATTTCACATGGAGTCTGTGGGGCATCCCTGTAAGTCATTCACTGTTGCTATGTCTAGGCTCTTAACTATTCAAATATGGTGGTGTCAGACCTCTCATGTGTACAAATATTTGCAGGTTGTCCACATTTCTGCCTCATATTTTGGTCAATATCTCATGCACAGCGTTTTCTGGCAAATCACTCTGGGCTCAAGTCAGAATATAGTGACAAACATTCAAGTTTCAGACTTCATACCCTTCCAAACATCCCACAAAATGCAGACCCTGTTACTGTCTGAACTGTCTGCATTTGTTGTAACATTATTTGTAATGTGTCCCTGGTTTTGGGCCTTTGCTCCACATATTTTATTATTTGGTCCGGATGTGTTCCTGTAAGAGGTTGTGGGGTATGGGCAGTGATTATCCTGCTGTGAGTATGTGTGTGGCTTGCAAGGTGCTACAGTGACATTATTACCTACTAGCTACCAACTAGCATGGCTGTTTCTGTTCACACACTACTATTATGGAAATCCACTAGTTTTGACAGTAATTCTAAATGACATGCTTTGTGTACTACACATCCTATATTCCCTTTCCATTCATTCCTACTATTACATGATATATTTATTTTAGCACAATGTTCTTGTATAACAGTCATGGCTTAGTGGTAAGTCATGCAGACTACTGTTTCCTGGGTTCGGGACTGAGAGTGGGATTTTATTTTGCTTTTGAACTGACTACAGGACCTGTCAATCAGCGTGACTAAGGCACTTTTAAGCAGTTGTAACCGGGTTAGCGCTGGTTTGCGCGGAGCTCCCGCATGCGCACTGGCGTTCAGCTCTGCGCACACCCACTTACAACCGCTTAAACTTGCTTACTCTTGCGCACACCCGCGCTATTTTCTTTGAAAGAAATGAAAATGGGGAGACAGGAAAGTGGTATAAAAGGGGTCACAAAAAGGGTAAGATAGTAGGGAAACAAGCTTGGGATTTGCAGGAGGGATGTAGGTAAGGCCCATAGCTGCCCATTTCTTCATCAGCAACAGCTGTGCGTATGTTTGTAATTTGGTGTGACATTTGATACCTTCCACCCCTGAGAGAGGTGTAAGGACAACAATAATACTTGTTGCACAGCCAATTGTAATTGATAGTTTCCAAGTCTGGTAGACATATGTGCGGAATGGGCAGCTATGTATGGGGCATAATTTTTTTGTGGGTACAGAGTGCCCTTTTTTTTTTTCAGGTGAGAGTGGTATGTCAGGTGAAGGAAGACAGTATAGCTGGGGAGGTAGGTTGGGTAGGTCAACAGACAAGACAAACAAGACGCATACAGGGGCGGTGTATGACACGTGTGGGGGGGTTACACAATTGACGGGGATGGAGGTTTGGATATCCAGAGCCCATGAGCCCACAGGTGGCAACAGTGGAACTGATATCCCCACCCATGGGCAGTTGCCACTGTTCCTTCACTGCCCAGGACGGGGCTGTGCTGGGGGCTGTGTGGGCCGGGCAACAGGCATGCCCGTAAGTTGTGCCACCTGTGCCTCAAGCTGGAGTAGGGGCTCGAGAACAGAGTCCCAGATCTCCCTACGCACCACAGTCCGGATGCTACGGAGGGTGAGTGGTAGTTCTCCTCCGGCCACGCTTGCAGAGGGGGGACGGGCCCCATCCTCTGCAGCGCTTCCACCCGCAGGTGGCACAGGGCCACTGGAGGAGGGTCCAGACTGGGCACTAGTGCCAGGTGCACTCGCCAGCTGAGGTGGGAGAGGTGGGTCCGCTGGAATCCGCCTTCCCTGTCGTCCTATGTTTTGCATTATGTCATGACAGTTTGGGTTAGTAACATACAATACCATTCGCAATTAGTTGTAACAGCATGCATTAGTATTCCCATTAACCAAACACCCAGATATTCACACCATTGAACAGCAAGCATAACACATGCATAATTTGAACAGTAATACACAGTCCAACAACATGCAGGGTTGATTGATGGCAACAGGCCATCAGGTTTGGATGTATGAACAGGGCAGATGCATCAACGGATATGGAAATATTTATGACCCATGAGGACAAATGTTCAGGGGTGTTAATTGTGATTGCGCATACCATTTTCACTTGGAATGGATTATATGTGGTTATAGGGTGGGGTGAAAAAAATATTATTAACACCTTTGAATACCAATACATATGCTGTACATTTCTAATAGCTACAGATATATACACACACTACTGTTCTAACTACAGTTTCCTATATGATAACTACTTCAATTTGGTGATAGGACTGTTACTGCTACATCAATATACATTTTATTGTTATTCATACACGTTCATATCTGGCTTTGTTCAGCTACATCATCCTGCTACATTTGCTTTATATAGCTATAGACAACTGCGGATGTTTGATATTTCAGACAATCATACTATCTGCATATTGCAGACTGAGAGCAGCATATCCAGATTTTGGGATACACATTCCAGCTGCAGCAACACTTTGGACACATTTCGCAGTTTGGTTCTACTTGTCACATTCATTTCATTCTGTACTGACTGCAGTATACTTTATACAGGGGTTATTACTACTTTATTGGTGGATTCATAACTCTTTCTCACACCGTCTCACTTGTTTTCATTTTACTATTCAGGATGGTACTTATTTCTAGGCTTTATTGACATGTTTTACCTGTAGGTATTACAATCCTTTCCAGCAGCCTCACTTCTGTCATGTTTCAGTATTTCAGCAGGGATATATTTCACACATGTGAGTTGCTCATCTTCTGCAGCTGTACTTTTCAGCCTGCTGCAGGTTGTGCACTATGATATTATAGGTGGGGCATCTTTATTTCAGACTTTATTGCAGACATTTTCATTTTTCTGTTTGGATTTCAGACTGCAACACACTTTTGTAATCAAGCAATACTTGCAAACACTTTTACACTGTTACTTGCACATTTTATTACTTAGTGACTACACTGCACTCTTTTGCTAACTGTCATACTTTTATATTTCTTTACAGTTACTGGGAGTGGATTACTGACTTGCCTGGTGGCGCAACCGCACCAGCCTATCACCATAGGCTCTGCGGTTCACAGAATGGACACCTGCAGCTGTAATATAAATTAAGTAATATTGGAATACACATCTCCATAATATCAGCTAATTTAATTTCTTACATGCATAATTAAATGTAACTTACTCAGTAGTGGGGCGTTGGGCATTTGCCGGGCCTCCTGGATCCAAAGGTTCAATTGGTCCTGCTTGCGTCTCTTCAGGTCCGCATGGTAGTGACGGACCTGCTCACCAGTCCTTGGAATCCCTGTGGCACTGGTAAGATCATGAGCCAACCGGTCCCACGCCTCAGCCCTATATGCTCCCCACAGGACCTGGCCCTGCATGAGTTGGGCCTCATGATTGTGGACTAGGAGCCAGACCATGCATCTGGACTCCTCAATGCCCCACCTCTGTGCTCGAAAGCAACTACCCTCACCTACACATGACATTCTGGCTGCAAGTCAGTTCTACAATCGTTTATGCTGTGTATTCCCACCTATGGGGCTTATATATGCCATTTTTCCCACACTTATCTGTGATTGGCCATTTTGGAATTGTATCCACTTCACAAAACCTGCTTTGTCATGCTCCACTTTCTATTCATTCCTATATATTTGCTATTACTGCATTTCTGAGTACAGCTGTCATAGCTTAGTGGTTCAGTAACTTGACTATGGTGCATGGTATCCTGGGTTCAAACCTGGTCACTGCTTTTTATATTTTATGACTGTCTAGACAGGCTAGGGGGTGTGTCTGTGTAAAGGCAGTTTTGTTACAGCTTGCTCAGTGTTGCCCATCGGTTAGCTTGTTGGCATGGTGCGCCACTCCGCGCAAACGGGGTGAGCTGGCTTACGCCTCATTTGTCTGTCAGCACGCATAGTACGCTCAGCTCAGCTAGGGGCACACAGTTTCAGCATGTGAAACCACTGCTCACCTACGGGCACTCATTTTTCACCTGTTAAACCACTGCTCATCTACAGGCAGATGCACTCACCTTATTAAACTGTAGCTCAGCTATAGGCACATCTGGCATTTTTTTATTGTTTTGTTACCTCACATTTCTTCAAAATAAATGGACTAGTTCATTACATTTTACATAAAATGAGATTTTATATGTGTACATGTTTGTCAGGGACTTGTTTCGTGTTTGTTTTGCTAAAAATAAAAGTTGGCATTGTGGGGGCTCGAACCATGAATGCTTGCTCTTCAGCTGACGTCTCTACCGCTACGCTATTGCTTCTTGGCTTACTTTGCATATTTAGCTCTTATATGCTTTCCCACTGACTGCTAACTGTAGCTGCGCTTACGGCACGCCAGCATAAACAGCGCACTCACGGTTAAACATCTTTACAATTTAAAAAAATATATCACATGTTCATTTATATATTTTCTGTTCATAGTCTGTGGGGGCATGTGTTGTGTTGTGTTTATTCACATTTCCGTGGACTTTGTCATGGGTGTTTACTTTGGGCACTTTTACTCTTCTGGGGGCGTATCCGCTTGCAGGGCTCGGCCTACGGACACGCCCCCTACTGTCTTACACGGACCGTGTTAGACTTAGGTGTGATTCAGCATGCTCTCATGAATATGCAGAGCATGCTGACATCACTCCATTTAACTGCAGCCTCCATGTAAGAGTTATAACTCTTACACGGAGGCTTCGTGAATCCTGCCCACTGTTATTTAAATGGATATCTGCGTAAGCTTGTTTAATACAAACACACACCAGTACTCAGATACCTGTTGCAGAGGAGTGTCTTCCAATAACTAAATCTAAATCTACCATCAAATACGATGTCCTGGGCCAAAACGAAATCTCTTGCAGTACAAGCGTCTTCCAACAACTAGCTTGCAGAGCTAATACGAGAGGAGTGCAGTACGAGCATCATCCAAATCCAATAACTAGCTTGCAGAGCTAGTACGAGTGCAAACTCTAAATTCAAAATACAAGTGCAAACTCTAAATCCAAAATATAATCTTGCAGTATGAGCGTATTCCAGTAACTAGCTTGCAGAACTAGTTTTCTTCTCGCGCTTCAAATCAAACACCGGAAATGCGTGCCGTTGAGCATTCCGACAGGCTGATGGAGCTGACATCATCGCGCACGGGATGACGTCAACTCAAAAAAATGAAAGCAAAACATTTTAAAAAAAAGCTGGAAAAAAAGGGAAAAAAATCAGAAATTAAGGGGTGCCACTCGGGAATCATGGCACCCCATTATTTGGACCCCAAAACTCAGTAAAAACCAAGTAATTCAGGATGGTTGGGAGGTATGCTGGGGACATGATGGGGGTCTCACAGGCATCTACATCCAGGGTACTCCATCAGTTTCTGGATGCCATGCTACAATATGCCGGTGAGCACATTTACTTCCCCAACACCTGTGAGGAGAGGACCAGCAATATGTGTCTCTTCCACCGTGTAGCAGAATGCATGGAGGTACTGGGTGCCATAGACTGCACACACATCCACATCAAAGCACCACCTGGTGGGCAGGGTAGGGTCTACATAAACCACAAGGGCTTCCTCTCCATCAACTGCCAGGTTGTGTGCAATTGCCAGGGCATTATCATGAATGTGTGTGCTGGCAGCCCTGGAAGCTATCACGACTCCCACATCTGGCATTCATCACAGCTGTACCAGGTATTTGCCAGAGGGAGTATCCCATATTGCCATCTGCTGGGGGATGCTGGCTATGTACTGGAGTCATGGATCATGACACCCATCAGAAATGCACACACACACACACACACACACACACACACACACACACACACACACACACACACACACACACACACAAGAATGCCATAATGAGGCACACTCACAAACCAGGATCATTATAGAGCATGTGTTTGGGATGCTCAAGTCACAGTTCCACTGCCTTGACATATTTGGTGGAGCCTTGCAGTACTCTCCACCCACATGTGCACACATGTTCATCGTATATGCCATGCTACACAATATGATCCTGCGGAAACAGCTGTAGCAGGAACAGCACAGGGAAGGGCCACACAGCCACCCACCATTGCCAAGGTCCCCACAGGCACAGAGGGACTCACAGAAGGAGACCCCTGAGCCTGCTCCCTTAGGCAGATGGAGGCATGCCCAGTATGCTCAAACCTTGGCAAAGAGGCAATGCATAGCACACACACTGACACTGTAGAGACCCCAGGAAATGACACCTCTCTCTGACTCACATGCAGTGAAATTGATGACACACACATCACATTACCTGTAACTTACTATGTATAGGCAGTGTGTACTGTGCGCATCCAACATAGGTGGCCCTCAAGCACTGACCTCATAACTGCCACAAGCACAAGGTAAGTCAGTCTTCTTAACAATAAATGAATGGAATAGTATGTTCTGCTAGCATATCTATGGTAATGCTGCATGCATGCAAGGGAATGGGGTGGCCTACTGGGATAGCAGCACATAACTGACAGCTATGTGGGACACCAGGAAATGTCTGGCCAAAACTGGCCTCCACACACAAGCAGTAGTACCCAAGGTGTCAAATCCCACTGCAGTAAAGGTGTGGTGACAACTAAGTGGCGGGTCATTGATCACAGGCATGGATGTCAAGGTGGGGGTTCCATAACTACCCCTCACACCCGCACAGCAAGTCAGCAGTAGAACACCACAGAGAAATGCCTGGTAAAAGCACACAAATGGCAGCAATATTGAATTAACCCCCTACAGACTTACACAGTGATAGTGCAGCAGGACCCACAGTTGCAGTAAGGCTATGAAGGGTAAGAAGTCTGAAACTCAAATGTATGCCAGTACAATCTGACTTGGGCTCTTTACTGATATGCCTCCAGTCCTCAAGACAGGGCACAATAGTATGGTACATGGAACCAAAATGTAAAGCAAATATCAGCACAGTTTGTGCAAATGTGTACAGTGGACAGATGTGCCCCCCCATATACCCATACAAATGCAGTAACATATATGTTTGCATGGGAATAGCAGCATAGCACACATTGGCAGGGCTGTACCAATACACATGAAAACATGTTGCCTTTCCACAATATGCAGGGATCAATGAGCTATGTGTGGATAATACTGTCTGGATCTGGCCAGCACGTTCTCCTGGCAGTCGTCTTGTACTGCTCTAGGTACAGTACTGCCTTTGACAGGGCCATGTGCAGATAACTGCAGTGCCAACTGTTATGAATGTCAGTGACATCCACTACTCTGCCACTGACACACCTGGAAGTCGCAGTGCTATGTGAAATATGCTACACATATTAGCGACATCTTGAAGGATGTATAGTAGAGGTGCCAAGGCTTTTGTTAATATAAGTGCTTTGTGGTACTGTTGCCAGTGGTCATTCTCAATAATCCTTTTACTTATGTTAGCTTTTACAAATAATGGACATGCCTGCATAGTTGAATGCACTTTGTACCCACACCCACAACACCCAACGTCTGAAAGCAAGATGTCTGGACAAGGGCAGAAAGAAAAGTAGAACAAAGGCACAATCTCCTTTACATACTGAAAAAGTTGGTAGGGTGAGGGGTTTGCAGTAGCCGGAATTGTCTGAAGGTTATGTATTCGGAAACAGTAATGTCTGTATTATTTTGTAACATCATACTTAAATTATATGTAACTAACTTGCCATAAAAATGCAAGTTTATGTAGAAAGGATGAAACCTCTAGCCAAACACCTGGACAACCTGCCAAAAAATGTACAGGTCAGAGGTATGCACACACAAGGATATGACATCTCAGGTTAGAAAGATACTACACAAGCAGGAGATCCCCAGCCAGTATATCACCAGGTTGCTGGACTGTTCACACAGCTTTGTGTCATTACTATACTGGCTGTAGCCGCACCTCACAAATGTGCTTGTTGGGCAAGAAATTACATAGCTGCCCTCATAATATTGGTCTATGCATCATACTAGTATTCCTCTTGTTAAGCACTGTGATGATCTGAGGATGTCTGGCACTAGGTAATGACACAATACATTGTAGTTTCAGACCACAGATATGGCAGAAAATGTCTGCTAAACAAAACAAGTACCCTGAGGAAAGTCCTGTGTACTGCTGAGAGATATAGCTGTAGTACACAAAACCCTGGACTGGAGTACATCTATATCTGGAATGGAGTTCCATCCTAACTATAGAAGGTCACACTGGTCACGCTCCTACACTTAGAGAATTGCAGGACATGTTAGAACCACATTGGAATATATGACTGTATTATATATATATATATATATATATATATATATATATATATATATATATATATATATATATATATAAATGCCCATGCATACAAACAGCTATGTAAACCTCAACTGTCCCCACACACACACATCAGACAGGATTACCCTCAGCTAGCTGTAGGTGGCCCATATGTGATATATCTGCACCTGTTGCATGAGATACAGACACACACACACACACACACACACACACACACACACACACACACACACACACGCACACACCCATATATGGGCAACAGATAACATATGTAAATCATACACACATAGATGTGGGGAACTGAGAGACAGACAGTGATGCAGAGACAGAGACACAGGGGGACACAGATTGAGTTACAAACATGGATACCCTGAATGGCATACAGTGATGCCCTTCTGTGGACAGTGGCATACCAGTTGTAAACAGTCACATGTGCCAACATAAAAGGTGAGCCCCATTGTGTAACAGTACTAAGGTTGAGTTTATAATATCACATCACCTGCTTATGTGTGTGGGTTTCCATAGGTCCAAGTATTAGGAGATTCTTCACACTCAGTACACTTCACATTGCCCTACTTCAGAAGATCTGCTGCTTTCATTCACGTTAGAAGTACCATTGGACACTGATCACCCCTCTAAGCTCTGCAGCATGTGCGATAACTGCGTAACACTATAGTAGAAATAACTAGATAGGTAGGAGTTCTAATCTCAATACTAGCAACTGTGTGTGTGTGAGACAGTTGTGTTTGTGAGAGTGAGGGGGTGTGTTTGTTTGTTTGTAGGTGAAACTGTTTTAGGCCATTCCCACCAACAACACTTTCCAATGCTCCACTTTATCAGTCCTGCTGATGTCATTCTGTTTATTGGCACCTTTGGCCAGTTGTCAGCCCAGTAACTCTGTAGCATGTATGATAACTGTGTAACACAATAGTACAAATCACTAGCTAGACTAGGGTTCTAATCTGAGATCTGACAAATGAGAGTGTGTGTATGTTGGCAAGAAGTATTTTGATAAGTCTCCCACCCACTGCCCTACTTTAACAGTCCTGCCGATGTCATTCCCCTTATCAGCACCCTTGGTCAGTTGTAAGCCAACCAGGAAAAATACAATATCACCGATTCAGCTCAACTCAGCTTTCAAAAACCAACAAGAAGGGTAGAGTTTTTTACAATCATTATGTCTTCTTCTGGTACCTCGGCATTTCACCTTCAAAGGAATAATATGTTTCCACAATACCCTTCCTTATATATAACTCTATCAAAACCTAATCAACTTTAATTAGTTATTAAATCAATTATTCAATAAATACTGCAGTACAACCATTCAACATTGATTCTTAAATTACCAAACAAATGTTAGAAAAATCACCTTAAAAGCTTTGTGAAAGCCCATGAAAACATTCCTATCTATTTTTCAACATGTTTTTCCTTTTCAAAACATTTTTTAAACATTTTTTACAAAATGTTAATACAATATAAATGCAACATATAAACAATATAAATGATATGAACACAATATAAGTGCAATATCAATAAATAATGTGAGACAGAAAGTAAATTAAATTAAATATGCCCATTGTGATAAAATAAAGTGATATAGTGGGCAAACAAAAAGAAGGGTGAAAGTAAGAATCATGGAACATCTAGCGGACATCAGGAACAAAAATTGCCTGAGTCCAGTAGCAGAGCATTTTGTATCTACCCATGGGGGGTTGTTATAAAAGTTTATTTTTTAGTGTGTTAGCATGTCCATCTATGGAGCATGGGAGAACCTTTAAAAATGAGTTGGACAAGTTGGAATGTAGGTTTATTATTAATTATAGAACACTCCAACCAAGAGGAATGAACATTGATAGTAATTTAACTTTATAAAACATTTTTCTTAACATTCAACTATGGGACAGGAAGGGAATTTCTGTATTGCCTGTCCTGAATGGGCATATTTAACACTATAGTACAAATAACTAGATAGGCAGGAGTTCTACTCTCATATTTGGCAAATGTGTGCGGGGGTGTCTAAGCGTGTATTAGTAGTTTTGAAAATTGTATTGTACTTAAATTTGTTGATATTGGCTTTGTAATAATTGTATATGGAGCTTTTTGCCCCAGGCCTCCACTGAAAGCAGGCTCATTTTGGCCCAATGGACTTTCCCGATTAAGAAACTGCAAAGAAAAATAAATAAATAAATAAATAAATACTATGTTTGTAGGAAAAAGTATTTTGATAAGTTACCCACCCACTGGCCTACTGTATCAGTCATGCCAATATCACTTCCCTTATAGGTTCATAGGTGTGTACTAGGCTAATGGCCCTGGAGCTATTACAAGAATAGCCCATAGACGTTCCATGACATTGTGCCACCCGATGTTAGTTCCCAGTGACCCTATCAAGTAGAGCCACTGGAGTGATCCTTGGGGTGAACTTTTATTACCCTTCCACTCATCAAGATCTCTATGGAACAGGTTCATCCATGTGCTTTGCTTGATATGTATAGGAAGTCTATTCCAGGGCATGTGCAGTCTCTGGGTGAGGAACCTGTCCCTACAGCATGTTGTGTTGATTGTGGTAATGAGGTTGAGGTCCCTGCAGTGTGTGGTGCAGAGAGATTGGGATGTCTTTAAATGTAGCATTTGTAAAAGAGCTAGGTCAGACATGGCTTTGCAAGTCAATCAGAGATCACCTCTAAGTAGGCTATATGAGACAGAGAATAGCTGGAGTCTTTTGAGTTTGTCTGTGTAGGACATGTGTTTAATGCCTAGAATCCTCATTGTGATGTACTTTTGTGGCCTTTCCAGATGTTGCAGGTGCTTAGTGAGGTATATGCCAAATGGGCCATTATACCTGATGATTGGTCTAATGAGGGAAGAGTACACAGAGACGATGACCTCCTTCTTCCTGGATGCAAAACCCTTGGTAATGAGATGTGCCACATAGAAGGATTTCCTGACCACAGTGGCAACGTGGTGGTTAAAGGAGAGATTGCTATCAACCTGTGTCCCCAGATCTCTTATAACATCTACAGTGTTCAGTGGGCTCCCATTGATGTTGTACTTAGTGGGAACTGAGATTTTACCAAAGGGGCTGATCATGCATTTTGTGGTGCTAAGCTTCAGGCCATAGTTTCCACACCAGTCAGTGGTCTCAATGATGCCTTTCTGTAGGATATCTGCATCACTTGTGGAATTAATGATGGCTCCCAGCTTGCAGTTGTCTGTGAACTTGGTCAGCCAGAGTTCCTTTGTGTTGGCCTGGACTCCTGAGAAGTACATACTGAGCAGAAGAGTACCAAGGACTGATCCCTGTGGGACTCCACTTGTGATGGACTGGCAGTCTGACTTGGAGCTGGCTACTTTCACACTGTGTGTTCACTCTATGAGCCAATTTGCAACCCCCCCATGATATAGGGGTTGATGCCTAGTTTGGTGGGTTCATCCATAATTCCTGACTGAGGAATGGTATCAAGAGCCTTGGCCAGATTGATGTAGGCTGTATGCAGTGCCTTACTGTCACACACAGCCCTGGTGACTGACTCAATGAAGTCAACCAGGTTGAGCAGGTGTGATCCCCCTTTCACAAAGCCAAACTGTGTGGGGTCCAGAGTTCGAAGATTACCTATATGTTTGTTGATTAGGTCCCTGATGATGTGCTCCATAGCTGTACATATCAGACTCGTCAGGCTACTGAACTAGTAATTCTCAGGGTCTGTAGTTGCCACACCTTTATGGAGAGGGATGACTGTAGCAGTGCGCCATTTGGGTGGGACAAAGCATGACATGAAGCTGTGACTGACAGGGCACCCAGATATGTTGCCAGGTATATTTGCAGCTCATGTAGAATTCAGCTAGGGATAATTTGGGGTCCCATGGAAGCTGTATTCTTGCCCATGGATAATGCAGATGTAACCTGGGTGGCAGTTATCCTGAGTGTCTGGCATTCTTCTGGCATTCTAATTGTTCCCCTAGGAGGGAGTGAGGGGTAAAGCTGACACTGAATGTGTTGGCAAAAATGTTGGCAATATCTGTTGGTTCAGTATATGAGGTAACATTGTGCAGTAACTCAGAGCAATTCTGGGTATTGGCGTGGAGGTTCTTGATATCACTAACAAAGGATTTGTGATTATTATAAGTGCCTTCTACAATTCTGCCATCATAGGCGGCTTTAGATGATTTCCTGAGGGATCTCAAGTTATTGTTGAGGCTAATAAGGGAGTTTCATCACTCTTGGAACTACACCTTTTTCTGCAACAGTTTCTTCCTTCTGTTGTACAGGTTATTAATGGCAGGAGACCACCAGATTGGCCTCCAGTGTTTGGAGGAGAGTGTCATGGTTCTGTTGGGTATGTCTAGTTCCATGCATTGATGTACATGTTTGTACAGTGCATTAGTGTATGATTCGGCAGCCATGCAGGTATTTCCCATTGGCATGGGTGCTGTGAAGTTAGCCACCTCTGTCCTTATGAGTCCAAAGTCATCTTTGGAGATGTTTTTCAAGGTGGTTACCTTTGCTGGGTGTGTGGGTGAGATGTGGATTTCCATGGAGATTACTTTATGTTGGATCTGACCAGGTAGCGATTGAATACTGCTATCAAACAACGGTCCCATATGTTAGTAATCAACACAGGTCAAGGATGTTGCATCCTGTACTGGGTGTCAGAATAAGCTGGTCCAGGGCATTGAAACTGATGAATTCCAGGAAGTGTTGGGCAGTTTATTGGTGCTTGAGTATCTTACCCAGTTGATGGAGGAGAAGTTGAACTCTCCTAGTATGAGGGTGTTGAGTTAGACCTTGATAGTTTTCCAGGGTGTTGAGGAATGTGGATTGAGAGTCTAGGGACATGGATGTGGACCTATAGCAGACTATGACCTGGATTGCACTATTATCCAATGTCAGTTGTACCTAAAGTATCTCAGATGCATTATGCTGGGATACTACTGTGGATGTGTGCATATCCATTATTAATATGGAGACACCACCACCTTTGTAGCTGTGGTCCATGTTTTGGGGCTGACAGGTGTCAAATGAGTTATAGGCTGGTAGTGCAGGGGTGCGGTCTGCTGCTGTAAACCAGGTCTCTGTTACAGCACAAATGTCAATGTTCTCCATTTAGAGGAGTACTTTGAGTGGCTGCATCTTGAGATGTAGATGTCTAGTGTTGAGCAGCATGATCCTCAGATTGCATATATGTATAGCTGTTACGGTGGTAATTTGATTTGGAACACCCCCTAAAAAGGTGCTATGGGATGCCGAGACACTTAGCCAGTACCTAGAAACCCAGGGGTGACAGATGCAGGCCATCTCTGGCAAGCCATCACAGTCTGTCAATCATGTCATCCAAGCAGACAGATACTGGATCCCATGAGAGTGACACCAGACACTTAAGCCAATTGTTGAAGTCAATCATTTGTTGTTTGTACTGCAGTATAATTCTGGGTGACAGTAGTATACTGCTCAGGGCTACTGTCATAACTGCCTAACCCACATAATCTGAGAGTTCTACCATCTCTCTTTTCATATAGTCCATGGAGGTGCATCTCAGGTCATTCACACACACATGGACAATGACAGAGTGATACTTGTGGAGTGACCTGACTGGCTGTGTTATGTGTTGGATTCTGGCATCTGATAGACAGCTGACTGCTACCTTCTCCATGTTCAACCTAGTGAGTGAGACATCTGTGTGCCTCACTATTGATTCACTTATGATTACTGTATCAGACAAGGTGGTTGGCCTTTGGGGCTTAGGTTGACGGGCACACTGTGTAGGTGAGATATGTGTCCTGTGGTTTGTGCTGTGTTGTGGTGGTTGAGTGGGTGTCTGTCTTAGTGGTCTCCACTGTTTGGGTAAATGTCTATTGAGTGCCTCTGTGAAGGTGGGTGTGTGGTTGTTGTTTGTATGGCAGAGCTGTGATAGTGGGTCTTCTAGAGGGGTATGTGTTCCATGTGGTGTGTTGCAGGTCTTGACCCTTCTCCGCTTAACCAGCTAGTCCAGTCTTTGCTGGAGAGTGCATATCTTCCAATTTGGTGATATAGGGGTATCTCTCATAAGTCTGAGTGTTGGGAGTTTAGAGGAGACAGTTGTCTGTGTACATGAGGCAGTTGCAACAGTGCTTCAGAATGCCCAAGTGCACCAGGTTAACAGGCAAAAGCACAGATAACTGCATTTTCATCATGCCAGGAGGGGTGGTCATAACTACTAAGTACTGGAGCTAATTCCATGAGGAATAACTACTGCTGATGGCTCTCAGGTGTACTAGAATAACTGATAAAAAAACTGTTGAAGTACAAAGCTATTAGGCTATTTGAAGTGCAGGAGAGAAAGAACTAGCAAGATCTAAGGGAAAAACTGAAGGCAGACTTTCTGGCACATTTAACAGTTTACATCGCTGTGCAGTTATCAGCACCTTTTGGCCAAATGTCAGTCCAGTAAGTGCATGCGATAACTGTGTAACACTATAGTACAAATTAGTAGATATGCAGGAGTTCTAATCCCCATACTGGCAAGTGTGTGTGTGTGTGTGTGTGTGTGTGTGTGTGTGTGTGTGTGTGTGTGTGTGTGTGTGTGTGTGTGTGTGTGTGTGTGATACCATTTTGAATTGTGTACCACCCTGTAAATTTCCCATCACCCGACTTTACTAGGCCTAGTAACATCATTCACCTTAGAAATACCTTGGGACTAGGTGAAATTATGTAAGCTCCGTGGTGGATCTGATAACTCCGTAACACTATTGTAGAAATAACTAGGTAGGCAGGAGTTTTAATCTCACTACTAGCAACTGTTTGCGTTTGGGTGAGAATCATATACTGTGTGTGTGTTATGCCATTTTGAGTTGTGTACCACCTTGTAAACTTTCCATCACCCTACTTTACTAGGCCTGCTGATGTCATTCATCTTAGAAGTACTTTGGGAGTAGGTGAAACTATGTGAGCTCCCTGGTGTGTCTGATAACTGTGTAATACTATAGTAGAAATAACTAGATAGTTAGGGGTTCTAATCTCAATACTGGCAACTGTGTGTGTGTTTCTTTGGGTGAAGATCATATCCTGTTTGGCTGATACCATTTTGATTTGTATACCATCCATGCCTGTTTACCACCTCCCAATGGCATTACTTTATACAGTGTGGTAACAGCAACTGCCTCACATGCAGCATGTTAAACCATTGTACACGCCATATCAGTCCTCTGTACAGATGTCTATGGAATATCAAGATGTTTACAACCTATATGTGGTCTGCATCTCTTACCAATGCCCATGTATGTGATATTCTTGCCAAATCGGCCACAGTGAGTGTAGTGACACACATGCCAGCATCAGCATCAGACCTGACTGCAACATCATGCTGATACAACGTCTGCTACACTATCACTTCTCCAGGCTTGTAGGAACAATACATGACTCCACATCCTATTTATGGTGGGTTATCTCACCATCCATGAAGGCATTCAGAACATTACGTGGTGTAAGAGGTAGTGTGTTATTTCCCATGCATATAATCTATGTGAGGCATGTCATGTATATGCAGTAGTACAGTGCATCTTCTTCTTCTCTTTCGGCTGTTCCGATTAGGGTTCACCACAGCGGATCATCTGTTTCCATTTCTTCCTGTCCTCTGCATATCACTCTGTCACACCAACCACCTGCATGTCCTCTCTCACCATGTCCATAAACCTTATGTTAGGCCTTTCTCTTTTCCTCTTATCTGGCAGCTCCATCCGTAGCATCCTTTTCCCAATATACCCATCATCCCTCCTCAGCACATGTCCAAACCAATGCAATCTCACCTATCTGACTTTGTCTCCAAACCGTTCAACCTGAGCTGACCCTCTAATATACTGATTCCTAATCTGTCCATTCTTGTCACACCCAGTGCAAATCTTAATATCTTTAACTCTGCCACTTCCACCTCTGACTCCTGCCATTTTGTCAATGCCACCGTCTCCACCCCATACAACATAGCTGGTCTAACTACCCTCTTGGTAGACCTTCCCTTTCAATCTTACTGGTACTCATCTGTCACAAATCACTCCTGACACTCTTCTCCACCCATTTCACCCTGCCTGTATTCTCTTCTTCATCTCTCTTCCACACTCACTATTACTCTGAACTGTTGATCCCAAGTACTTAAACTTATCCACCTTCACCACCTCTACTCCCTGCATCCTTACCATTCCTCTATCCTCCCTCTCATTCACAGACACATATTCTTAGTCCTGCTGACCTTCATTCCTGTCCACTCTAGAGCATATCTCCACCTCTCCAGAGTCTCCTCAACGTGGTCCCTACTTTTACTACAGATCACAATGTCATCTGCAAACATCATAGTCCATAGGGCCTCCTGTCTGATCTCATCTGTCAACCTGTCTATCACCATTGTAAATAAGAAAGGGCTCAGAGATAATCCTTGATGAAATCCCACCTCCATTTTAAATGGATCTGTCACTCCCACTGCAAACATCACCACTGTCACGCTACCCTCATACATATCCTGTACCACTCTCACATACTTCTTTGCCACTCCTGACTTCCTCATACAATACCACAACTCCTCTCAAGGCACCCTATCATATACTTTAGTCCACAAAAGACACAATGAAACTCCTTCTGACCTTCTCTATATTTCTCCATCAACACTCTCAGAGCAACCATTGAATCTGTAGTGCTCTTTCCCGGCATAAAACCATACTGCTGATCGCTAATCATCACCTAGTAGTACAGTACATCAAGGTGGAAATGTAGGTTTACTATTGCCAACTGCTTTTATGTTACTATGTGCACATCCGCTTTGTCAGTCCTTACTGTGTGTATGCAAAGGATATATCATTTTGTCTTCCACATGGTGAACTCAGGAATATATACCACAAACCTGCCATACACAGTATCATGCATGCCCTCATCAACTGCATCAGGGTTGAGTGTATGGGAAAGAAATGGCAGAGCCAACAGGTGTTGACAGGTGAATCTGTTGCAGTTAATGTAATGGCTATGCTTGTGAGGGGACCTGCTGACAGTACTGCAGAAACCTGTTCTGTATGTATGAGCCTGTGGTACTATACAACACTGAGCTGACATGTCTGCAGGTTACCTGTCTGTGACAAGGGGTATGTATGCAAGGTCACACTGTCTGACAACAGTGTCCCTCACACACTGTTGCATGCATACACACCTGGTACATGTACATATAAAGCTATACCTTGCCTATGATATGGTCATTGTAGTCCCACTCTTCCATACTCCCTCTTAGGAATGTCTGCAGGGCCACAGCCTGCAGACACGCAGACACCTGGAACACAAACAGAATACAGCATGTCAGACTACATTCAGTCAGTGGTACTGACAGCAATAATGCATCCTGGCTAATAAGGTACATACACCTGTATGTGTACCCATAACAAATGCAAGCAGACAGCACCTTACATAGTATTACATAGCTACACTGTACTATATTTGCCCTGTGCATCAGACCCATAATAGCATGTCACTGCATCGATGGGATGGATAACAGGGATATGGCACAGGTATCATCATATGAACAGGGTGTGGTGCGGGTTTGCCAGAGGCCTAGGTCGGGCCATACGGTTGACATCATGTGTGTGTGAGTTTGGAAGGGTATCCAGTAGATGGGCTGTGCAGAGGTGCTGTGTATGTCTGGAGGTGACCTGCATGTGATACACAAGTGCATGTGTGTGTGTGTGTGTGTGTGTGTGTGTGTGTGTGTGTGTGTGTGTGTGTGTATACACACACAGAAGTGTGTGTGTATATGTCTACACACAGTCACACCATGTTGCTGCCCTTCACAAGGGTACATTGGATAGCTGTGGACCATACATGGCAGGGTGTCCAGTTCACCGTCTCCAGCCACAAACATGGAAACTGGTCCTGCAAGGAGTATCACTGGCACCACCAGGCCCAAGGCCAGATGCAGTACTGCTTCCTGATGGTGAATTCTGTCTGCTGGATCCGTATCCCTGATGGGACCGGACAGGACCATGTGCCCATGGCTTGCTCTGGTGTGATGTGGACAGCAACCCCTCTTCAGTAGTGCTGGTGTCACTGCTACTAGGGGAGTGTGAAGGTGCACAGCCCTGTAGACTCTTAGCTGTTGTTGCTGCTGACCTACGTCCACGTGGTTGATGCCCATCTCCCACCACATGCTGTAGCACAGACACATTTTGATGTGTGTCCTCAGCAAGGCCATGTATGTCACCACGTAAATCAGGAAGAGTTGCATCTACCAGCCTGAGTATTTGTCTGGTGTGGCATTCACTACATGACTGTGCATCAATGACAGTCCAAAACATGCATCTGATGACTCCTGCTGTGGTACTTGTGACAGCAGATTGATGAGCAGTGGTCCTCCTGCGAGCAACCCTGTACGTCCTCTTGTGTGGGACCTCACCTTCACTCTGGCTATGGGCAGTATCTGCACTCACACCTGCCATAGTCACCACACTAGCTTGTTCAATGCTACCACCTGCCAACTGTCAATCTTCTGTGGCCACTGGTGACGGCATTTTCACTGTGTGTGGGGATGGTGTGGACAAGAGTGGGATGCCAACCAATGGCACAGATTCAGCCCCTGACAACCCCACCTGTACAGTACTATTCATATCATCATTGTCAGAGTCTGCAGATATAATGCCATCAGTTTACAAGTGGGAGGGAACCCAAACTCCATCGCCAGCTGTGAAGGGAAGACAGCATATGTCCATTAATACCTGCACTCTGAGGTTGGCTGGTACACGCATGCACAGATGGACACACACACACACACACACACACACACACACACACACACTTACAGGTGAGGTGGCACAAATCTGTTAAACAGACCACACATTACCCAAATGGTGACATGTATGACACGCGACCCTCAACATCATGCATTGCAGCTAGTTTTACTACATGTAACTAACAATATAGAGCTCTGGGATATGTGATTAGTGTTTGTAGGTGATGGCCCTTCCCCAGCACACACTGCACCCATGTACACATTATTGCTGTTCACCTGTATAGCACAGTGGCAAGTACTACAGAACATACCTCATAACTGTACAGATCCTCGCAGGATGTGTAGATGTCTGCCTCATATGTTTGCTCTGTTTCTCATAAACCCTGTGTTTCTATGATACATAACTGGGATGATCTGAGGAGTGACATCACTGATTAATGACATACATTTGAGTGTCAGATCTCCAAACCAGCAGTAAATGTATGGTCGCACAATTCCTGTTACACCACCAAATTTCTAAGCTACCAGTAGATATGATAAGTGTACACAATCCTGTTAACATGCCATGTTCTTGTAATAAATGAGATGACACTGCAATAATGCATTCAAATATGTTACCCACCTTTCATGTGACATATGACCTGTGCAATCCAATTGATAAACAAATAAATGTGTTACATGTAAAATATAATGACTACAATATGTACAATGTGGTGGTTGCATAAGTGTGCACACCCTTAAAATGATACTTTGTTGAAGCACCTTGTAAGTGACTTGCAGAATTCAGTCTTCTTGTGAAGGTGTCTATCAGCATGGCAAATCTTGACTTGGCATTATTTGGCCACTTTTCCATGCAAAGGTCACCCAACTCTGTCAGATTGCAAGGGCAGCTCATGTGCACAGCCCTCGTCAGGTCACACTGGGGTTTGTTTATCTAGTGTAGGTCTAGTCTCTGGCTGGGTCAATCCATTACCATGAGTGTGTTCAGGTGGAGCCTTTCTTAGGTAACTTTGAGTGTATGCTTTGGTATTGTGGCTGTGAGGTCAAGCCATAGCATCATTACACCATAACATATTTTCACACATGCCTTTGGGAGACTTAATGTGCTGTATTGCAACTTATATCCACCCCTGGATGTTTTTGGTGTGGGGAAATGCTTCCATCTTCTGACCATACCCCATAGGCCAGACGTATGCAGAATATGGGAGAGTGTTCTCTCATGTAATACACAACACCATTACTTGCAAGAAATTCCTGTAACTCCCTCAGTGTTACTGTATGTCTCCTGGCAACCTCCCTGACCAGGTTTTGATATGTCTTGTCATCATTTTTGGAGGGACGTCAGGTTCTTTTCAACAGCACTGTTGTCCCATATTCAATCCACCTTTTGACAACTTTCTCCACTGTGTTACATGGTGTATGCAATACTGTGGTAATGTTGTTGTACCCTACTCTTGACTGATACCTTTCAAATATGAAACAAAAAATAAGTAAAAACTGCTGAAAAAAAGAACCAAATTAGAAAACAATGCAGACATACCACCACAGATATGATGAAATCATTGATTTAATAAAACTCTTAAAAAACAAAACAAACAAAGACAATGTAGGATAAGTGCTTTCAGTAAAACCTTCTTCAGATCCTTGGAGTTACTCAGAGTGTCTTTACTTGATGGCAGGTGTGTACCCAAGCAGACTGAATGCTGTCAGTAAATCACAAGCTGCTGCAATAAAATATTATTTGAAGGGTGTGCACACATATTCCTCCAGCTTATTGTAAGGTTTGTATACTCCTTATTTGGTGCCCAACAGATTGATTGGTTTTACAACTGCATTGTGGTGGACTGACATACTGTGGTCTCTATTTGTATATATATCACAAACACCCGGCATCTTAACAGGGGTGTGTACAATGTTTATATTCACTGTATGAGAGTAATGTTTCACACATGTCCCTACCTTAGTCCATTTGTCCCCCCATTTTGTTGGTCTTAGTACAGAAGTCTTGCACTGACAGGTTGTAAGGTATGATGCAGGGATGTTATATTCTCTTCAGATAGGCCCCTGTGGTGACCACTGTGATGCAATGCAGTTAACCCCACCACAAGTGAACATACACATAAAGCAATATGGCTATGAGTGACAGTTTTGTGCATGGTACATTGCATAGCCTTTACATGCCTGAGGTATTGGCAAACCACAACAGAACAATTCCATACTCACCAGCTTCAGGCTGACATCCCACATGCAGACCAGATGGACCTAGGTAGTTGTGGGAGAGAAGTATTGCCAGCAGACTCACATGTGGTATTGGTACAGGATGGATGCAGCATGTCTGCACATTTACAGTACAACTCCCCAATACTACACAATTTGCTGTCCTTCACCATAGATGTGCAATTCTGTGCATTAGAAAACCCCATCCACAACTGGAATCTGACCTGACACATGCACGTAGATACTCTACAAATACAAGTATGTCTGCTGCACTAGTCTAGTAATCTCCACTGGGGTCTTACCTGCGCACTCCTCGTCCATTGTCTGGGTGCTACCCACCTCCAGCATGTGGGGGGGGGGGTCTGTACCCTGATGTTGTACTGGGATGGTTGCTCCAAGGTTGCTGAGGAGCTCCTCGGTGGGTGCCAGTGGGGATGCATAGCTGGGCCCCTACCTGTGGCTGTGTGGTCCCTGGCCACTGCAGCAGCCCTTTTCCAGGCATGGTGTATGAGGTCATTTGCACAATGCTGGACCTTCTCGTATGTACGTGCATGCAGGCTGACATCATTTACCCTGTTGACTTGGTCATCCCACAGGCTGGTCCTCTCCTGCAGATGTTGCTGGCTCAGGCCAAACATTATGGCATGGTTCTGTAGTATGGCTTCTATGATTATATTTGTCTCAGACGTGATAAGTAGACATTTGCTGATACGACATTGCACCTGGAAGACATAAAAAGGGAAACACATCACAGGACCTCATACATTTGGCAACAGTATGTACAGAACCTGCACAGCTACATTGAATACAAGTAGACACCACTCACAAGCACAACATACCCCTGTAATCTTTCAGCACTGTATCTGCTTGCATTGCACTGCTGGTCCTGATGTGTCATATTCCGCCTAATGACGGCTAGTTAATTTCTAATCCTGTACTCCTAATTCATGTCTGTGTAGAGGGATGACATTGGCCATCTTCAATGTGGATGGGGTGTGGGTGGCGCCAAGACTTGATGTAACTACAGTGTGTAATGGAGCTGCGAGCACATTCCTGAGTTCATGTAGGATGCGGGCAGGGATGTTATCAGGTCCCATGTATACTTGCGTTTGTTGCCTTTCAGTAGGCAATATGTACCTGCTCACTTGTGATGAGGTGAGGGGTGTGGGTGCTGTACATATCCCCTTATAGTGATGCTGAGCCAGGGGGTGATGTTTGCCCTAAACCTATCTGCAGCAGGTTGGCTATAGCTATGTTGTGTGTGTATGTGGTCTGATTCACCACAATTACAGGGTGGGTTGGTTTATTGCCTCTGAGATTGCAGACATATGTGAAGATGGCCTTGTGATTGGCCTTGGTGGATGTGTCCAATTTGTACTCATAGTTAGCCTTACAGTACTCCATCTGTGACCTTATATGCTTGATCAGACAAAGGCTGACTTGATGCCAAGTTGGTGCCAGCTCCTAATTTGCCCTGTACAGCCAATATAGGGACCAAGTCTGTGGTTTGTATATTGCTGCTGTCCAGCAAAGGAGATTACTCTACTTTGGTGGAGGCAGGTTTTACGAGTTAGATATTGCTGAGTCCATACAGCTATGTTGGTGTTCATATAGCTGTTTTGTAGTAGACATGGACACATAGTCATAACACAGCTGGACACATCTCTAATTTTAAACAGATAGTCATGCTTATTGTAGTACCCATGGCTGTGTCAGGGCTATGCAACAACAAGTAACTGTAGAAATGTCACTCTGTTGGATGCACAGGAACTATTGTTATGATGCAGCCAGATACACCTACTCATACTGACATGTGCACAGGTAATACCTGATATACATTTTTGTTTTATGTCAGTATGGCACACTGTATTCACACTCTTGCTGCCCATTCATCCTTCTCAACCCGTTAGAGCAGGACATCTGTAGGACACCACACATACATGGGGGCAATGGACAAAATTAGAGACACTGTCATAATATTGCTGTAACACATGAGTCATTCAACAGCACAGTACCCTTTGCATTGACAGATATACCCTGGAGGATGTCCAGCACTCATATGGCAGGGAGAGAGGAGAAAAGCTAGGAGCGTGGTAGTGATGGTAATAACTTTTAATGTTGTCAGTATGACTGGCATAGGGACAGAGCTAGCTGATATGATGGCCAAAGGAAGGTGGATATATAGTATGTGCAAGAGACTAGATGGAAGGGGAGTATGGCTAGGTGTATCGGAGCTAGGTCACAATTGTGCTATCAGGGTGTGGATGGGAGGGGATAGGGGTTATCCTGACAGAACAGTATGCCAAGGGTGTTTTTGGAGGATGACATGAGTGTCTGATAGAGTGATGTAGACTTGGAGAAAGCATATGACAGGGTGCCTAGAGAAGAGTTGTGGTATTGTATGAGGAAGTCGGGAGTGGCAGAGAAGTATGTAAGAGTGGTACAGGATATGTACAAGGGTAGTGTGGCAGTGGTGAGGACTGCAGTGGGAGTGACAGATCAGTAAGAGTGGTAAAGGATATGTACGAGGGTAGTGTGACAGTGGTGAGGACTGCAGTGGGAGTGACAGATCAATAAAAATAAATAAAATAAAATCTGGAAATGGATGGTGTAATGATAAATGTTGTTAGTGCATATGTTATGCAAGTTGCTTGCACGGTGGATGAGAAAGAGAAATGTGAAGTCAGTTGGATGACATGGTGATGACTGTACCCAAGGGTGAGAGAGTAGTGATTGCAGAAGATTTCAATGGCCATGTTGGTGAAGGGAACAGAGGGGATGAGGAAGGTATTGGTATGTATGGTGTTAAGCAAAGGAATGCAGACAGTGAAATGGTAGTGGATTTTGCAAAAAAGGATGGACATGGCTGTGGTGAATACATACTATAACAATAGGGAGGAGCATAGGGTGACATACAAGAATGGAGGGAGATGCACGCAGGTGGAATATATCCAATGTAGGAGGGCCAGTTTGAAGGAGATTGGAGACTGTAAAGTGGTGACAGGGGAAAGTGTAGTTAGGCAGCAGAGACTGTTGGTCTGTAAGGTGACATTGATGATCAAGAAGAGGAGGAGTGTGAGGGCAGCACCAAGGATTAGATGGTGGGAAGTGGAAAAGGGTGGTTGGGAGGTGGAGTTCAGGGAAGAGTTAAGACAGGTACTGGGTGGCAGTGACAATTTACCAAATATCTGGGTAAGTACAGCAGAGCTAGTAAGGGAGATGGCTTGAAAGGTGCTTGGTGTGACATGTGGATGGAGGAAGGAGTACAAGGACACCTGGTGGTGGACTGAGGAAGTACAGGACAGTATACAGAGAAAGAGGTTGGGGATGAAGGAGTGGTATTGTCAGAGAGATGAGGAAAGTAGACAAGAGTATAAGGAGATGAGGTGCATGGCAAAGAGAGCAGTGGCAAAGGCTAAGGATGAGGCATATGATGACTTGTATGACAGGTTGGACTAAAGAGGGATGACAGGACTTGTACCGGTTGGCTAGACAGAGGGACTGAGCAAGGAAAGATGTGTAGCAGATAAAGGTGATAAAGAATAATGAGGGAAAAGTACTCACAAGTGAGGAGAGTGTGTTGAGCAGATGGACACAGTACTTTGAGAGGCTGATGAATGAAGAGAATCAGAGAGAGAGGGTTGGATGATGTGGGTATGGTGAATCAGGAAATGCAACGGCTTACCAAGGAGGAAGTAAGGATAGCTATGAAGAGTATGAATAATGGAAAGCCTGCTGGTCCACATGACATACCTGTGGTAGCATGGAAGTGTTTAAGGGAAATGGCAGTGGTGTTTTTCACCAGATTCTTTAATGGTATCTTGGAAAGTGAGAGGTTGCATGTGGAGTGGAGAGAAAGTGTTTGTGTACCATTTTAGGAATAATGTTGATGTGCAGAGCTGTAGTAACTACAGAGGGATAACATTAATTAGTCACAGCATGAAGTCATTGGAAAGAATAGTGGAAGCTAGGTTAAGCAAGTCAGTGATGAGTAGTGGTCAGCAGTATGTTGTCATACCAGGTAAGGGCACTACAGATGCAATGTTTGCTCTGAGAGTGTTGATGGAGTAGTACAGAGAAGGTCATGAATTGATTTGTGTCTTTCTGGACATAGAGAAAGCATATGACAGGGTGTCTAGAGGGGATTTATGGTATTGTATGAGGAAGTCATGAGAGGCAGAGATATATGTAAGACTGGTACAGGATATGTATAAGAGTGGTGTGACAGTGGTGAGGTCTGTGGTGGGAGTGACAGATGCATTTAAGGTGGAGGTGGGATGACATCAGGGATCAGCTGTGAGCCCTTTCTTATTTGCAGTGGTGATGGACATATTGACAGACAAGATCATACAGGAGTCCCCACTGACTATGATGTTTGCAGATGACATTGTGATCTGCACTGAGAGTAGGGCACAGATTTAGGAGACCCTGTAGAGGTGGAGATATGCTCTAGAGAGGAGAGGAATGAAGGTCAGCAGGACTAAGACAGACTATCTGTGTGTGAATGAGAGGCAGTGTAGTGGAATGTTGAGGATGCAGGGAGTAGAGTTGGCAATGGGGGATGAGTATGAATGATTGGGATCAACATTTCAGAGTAATGATGACTGTGGAGGACAGGTAAAGAAGAGAGTACAGGCAAGATGGAGAGGGTGGAGAAGAGTGTCAGTACTGATTTGTGACAGATGAGTATCAGTAACAGTGAAAGGGAAGGTTTACAACAGGGTAGTGAGACCAGCTATGTTATATGGGTTGGGGGCAGTGTAATTTACAAAAAGGCAGGAGTCAGAGTTGGACGTGGCAGAGTTACAGATGTTAGGATTTGCACTGTTTGTGATGAGGGTGGACAGGATTAGCAATGTGTATATGACAGGGTCAGCCCATGTTGGATGGTTTTGAGACAAAGCCAGAGAGTCAAGATTACATCAGCTTGGACATGTGATGCAGAGGGATGCTGAGTATATTGGGAAAAGGATGGTAAGGATGAAGCTGTCAAGTAACAGTAAAAGAGGAAGGCCTCAGATAAGGTTCTTGGATGTGGTGAGAGAGGACATGTAGGTGGTTGGTGTTACACAGCAGGATGCAGAGGACAGGCAGAAATGGCAACAGATGATCCACTGTGGTGACCCCTAACGGGAACAGTGAGAAGAAAAAGAAGGAGATGTTGTGATGTCAATCTTCACAGATTTGCCAATGATTTGCCAGACATAACACAACTGTATGAGTAAATGACTATAAATATGATCTGTGTGCATAACACTGGACAGTTTAATGGTATGAGCTCAGTATATCACATCCAGTTCAACACACATGTGTGCAACAGTACTTTACTATGCAAATACCATGTATTGGTCTCTTAAATTTCTTAGACAACCAAGTATACCATAGTTGTATTCACAAGTAAGATATGGATATATACGACATCCTAGTAGCTGGCCTAGCATTGCCTCAGTCAAGTATTGTTCAACACACACTGTAGTAGTAGTCATATGTGAACCATCCTTTCTTGAGGTGACCCAGGGGCCTGACCTATGATCTATGTCACTGTGGGCAGACCTAGATGCTATGGCCATAGGTTCTGCTCAGGAATATATCAGTAAAGCAAGTCTTGTTGAAACATATATGTTACAGTTCCTATTATACATTCTTACATACCCCCTACTGCAGTCCATTACATGCTTACTTGTTTGACATACCTGTTTGTTTTATTCAAGTGTAGGTGGTTATGTCCTGCTTATTTCTTATTTTTCTTTTCACTGTTTCTGTCTCTCTCAAGGATGTAGGGTGTACATCTGTTTTGCATAGGCAGCAGCTTGCCTCTTGTAGGTAATGAACATGAGCAGCTGATGGCCTGTGCACCAGTTGGTGTCCCCCCCCCTTGATAATTGCATGCAGGACAGCTGTGTTGTTATTCATATAGCCAATGTCATGGCAACACACTCCTATCATTGTGTACGTCATGTGAGCATTGGCCCTATTCCTTGCCAGTGAGGAGGACTTCATGGAGGTGTGTGAACAACAGCATCACAAAGGGTATTTGGAAATACCTCTTACAACCAAAACTGTGGAGACAGACCAACAGAATGGGGGAGAACGTTCCAGACATAGGGACAGAATGTAAGTACTGCTGTTATACATTTGGATTAATGCTAGTCTAACAGGATTTGTGTAGACACGGAGTACCTGGGTGATTTTAACTCTGACAGTGTTATATGTTTGACATAGCTCTCACCTGTAAGGCTATCAACAGAATGGCCAGAATTTGGATTCCTATGTTTGGTGTGTTCCTTAGACATTTTCTGTCTTTGGAAAAGCAGTAGCATACTCCAGAGATTGCAGTCAGTAACTGCTAACATCCATTTGTATTTCTGACCCTATATCCCTAAGAAAAGATATGTTACAACTAACCCTGTTACAACAGCAACATTTTCAGTTTATAACAGCAATATTTCAAATATGCCCTTGTTTTTGGGCTTCTGTCCCACAATTATGTCAGGCTTTGTCCAGATATCATGCAGTAAGAGGCTGATAGGTATGGTATATGATTATTTAGTGCCTACATTCCTGACATTATCCCAGTGATGTATCAGACTGCCAGATATGTTATGTGGAAGAGGCCTTATATATGAGGGGAAAGACTGAACATTCTGTGGGACTCTGTACAGTTGAGAGGTCTGTGTATTTCTGGCAATCGTTGACAGACTTTCAGAATTGTGTAGCAGTGTATTCTGTCAATGTTATTTGGTCTGTGTAGGGAGGGAAGTGGATGCATGTGTTATGTCTCCTTTTCTATCTGCCTGTGCATGCTGCTCCTGTTTTTGGTCATCTGTTGCCTGTATATGTTTGTAGGGGCAGACTGAGACATGTCCCATACCACAGTCAGGCATCATAGTAGACTGTGAATTGGGCCAGTATATGTGGGGGTAGTGTGTGAGTGACAAACATGGTGAGATGTTTTTGTTCACACAGTCCTTATACTGTACTGTTCCTTTGCCTTACTGGTATGTCACTATGACTGTGGTTGAATTGGTTGTGGGTATGCACTTTTACACTGGTGTCTGTTTTTCAGTGCTGTGAAATCCCTGTAGTGCCTGATATATTTGCCAATACATGTGTAATTCCCCCTAGCAGATTTGGGTTAGTGTTGTGTCAGTCTAACTGTAGTTTGGACAGTGCTTGGTGATATGCTTAGCAGCTGAGTGCGACAAAAATAACTTACTACATATTTTAATATGAACATAGCACTTTTAACACTGTTTTCCCATGTAAATTTGGATTACCTGTTGTATTACTCGAACCGTGTACACCTGTATGCAAAGCTCGGACTCTGACCAATACACTATCTTGGTTTGGGGATTTGAGCTGTATATTTTTATTTATCACCTGTTAGATATTAATATTATATTACTATATTAAATGGAAAGTATTGCAGTTTTCAGCCATGTCATTGAGGACTGCTGTCATGACATAATGGCATACATTTCAGTTTCAGACTTGTATCATTATGAACATTAATGCTAATGCATAACTTGTTTTCTATCAACCTTCTGTCTGTCCTCTGTGCAGATGGAATGACACCAGTGCTCAGGCTGTGGTTGACTATACTGCAGAATAGGTCTGGGAGCCCATGCCTGTGTTCATGTTGGATGGAGCCAGGAATGGTATCAGGCCTATGGAGACCTCTATGTGTTGCCTTTGAGAGGGCATTACAGACCTGCTTCCTGATTATGAGGGGAGGGGTGCAGGTGCTGTACATGCACATGTGTACCTATGGGGGACAGGGTGGTGATGTTTACACTTCACATGTCTGCAGCCAGTTGCCTATATCCATAGCATATGTGTATGTGGTGTTATTGACCACAAATACAGAGCAGATATGTGTGTTACCTCTGGAATTGCAGGCACACATCTGGAAGGCCTAGGGATTGGCCTTGGAAGAAGTCTACAGTTTGCAGTCAAAGACAGCCTTAGGGTACATCACCTGTGACCTTATTTGCGTGTGCAGAACAAGGTGACATGGCTTCCAATGAGGCATCTGTTCCTTCTTGGCCTATCCTGTGATTATTTCCACCTATGATGGTAGTTGTGTATTGCTGCTGTCCACCACAGACATTCAGCCTATCTTGAGGGGGGTTGATGTTGTCCTGTCGGGTATTGCTGAAAACATAAAGCTATGTAGGTGCTCACATAGTATTGTGGTGTTGGCCTGGACACTGCTGCTCATTCCAAAATATGGGATGCCCTTCATGTGGGCCTTGCCTATTTTCCTTGCCTGTGTGGGGGACATTATGGAGGTGTGGGTGCTACAGCTTCACAGACAGTAGGTGGAAATATCCTCACAGGACGGGGCATGTGGAGACAGGTCAACAACATTGGGGACAAAGCTCCAGAATTGGGTACAGATTCTATGTCATTACTGCTGTTATACACATGGAGGGTTGCTAGACTGACAGGGTTAGTCTGGACATGCATTAACTGGAGGACTTGACATCTGACAGTGATAAGCCTCTGACATACCTCTCAACTGGCATGTTATCCACAGACTGGCCAGATGTTTGCCTGTTTTGCTTGGTCTGTTCCTCGAACAATGTCTGTTTTTGTGGGGTTGGTAGGATAATGTGAGGATTATTGTCAGTAACTGCTGACATCCATTGGTGTTCCAGACATCATATCCTTCAGGGATGTTATGTTACAGAAACACATGTAACACCAGCTACTGTTTCAATTTGTACCACCATTATGTGTGATATGTCCCTCTTTCCAGTCCCCTGTCCCACAAGTACATCATGTGCTGTCCAGTCCTGCACTATAAGGTGCAGAGGTATGGTATATCATTAATTACCAACTGCACTTCAGTTATCATGCCAATGAACTAGCAGACTCCTGGCCATGATATGCAGTGGTGGCCAGGATTATGATTCCAGACCCTGGTAATTCTATAGAAATCTGTACATATGACAGTTATGTCTGTCTGGCCAATGTGCACAGACTGCCAAGATTGTGCAGCAGTGTTGTGTGTAGATGTTTGTTGGGCTGGCTAAGAAAAGTAGAAGATGTGAGTGCCATACATCCTTTACCTATCTGACTCTGCATGCTGCTACAGCTGCTGGTGGTCTATCATGTCTGTATGCTTGTAAGGGCTGACTGTGAAATGTCCTGTAACACTTCAGGATTTACAGTACACTGTGAATTGGGCAAATATATGTTGGTGTAGTGTGTCACTGGCACTCAGAATATGTTTGTTCAGACAGTCGTTCTACTCTAGAGTTCTTTTGGGTACTGGTATGTTGCTGTGACTGTGGTACAAATGTGTTTGAGTGGACATTTTTGCACCACTCTCTGCTTTTCACTACAATTCCATCCCTGTAGTGCATGCTATATTTGAATATACATGGGTTATTGCCCAGAGGTGATGTGGGGGAGTGTCGTGTTGGTCTTACTGCACTTCATAAGGTGCTGGATGACATGTTTGGCAGCTGTCAGGAGATTTCCATTTTGTTACATCACTGCTGTCATACCTCTACACTGTCTAGAGGTCTAGAACCTGTCCTGATGCATGGCTCATATGTTTGGTCTGTTCCCCAGACAGTTGTTGCCCTTGGCCAATCAGTAGGACACTCTGGGGAATGCAGTTAGTAAATGCTAACATCCATTGGTGTTACTGACTTCATATCCCGCAGAAAAGATATGTTACAACAAAGCTGGTAACACCAGCAACTGTCTACATTTATAACAGCAATATGTTCAATACACCCCTGTGTTTGGGCCTCTGTCCCCCAATTATTTTAGGCTTTGTCCAGATGTCATGCACTAAGAGGTTCAGAGGTATGTAGTATCATTATTTATTGCATTCATTCTTGCTACCATCCCAGTGATGTCATAGACCCCCAGACATGTAACAAGGAAGTGGCCATAGCTAAGAGTCCTGTGTCTATACATTCTGTGGGTACCTGTACATTTGAGAGGTCTGTGTATGTCTGCCCATTGTTAATAGACTGTCAGGCGTGTGTAGCAGTATAGTGTGTACATGTTATTTGGGTTGTGCAGGGAGGGGGTACATGTGAGTGTCATGGGCCCTTTCAATCTGACTTTGCATGCTGCTACAGTTTCTGGTTCCCTATTGCCTGTATATGTTTGTACATGTAGACTGCGACATGTCCCATAACACTTCACAATTCCCACTACACTGTGACTGGGGCCAGTATATGTAGGGGTAATGTGTGCATGGCAAATGGGATTTTGTTGCTCACACAGTCATTATACTGCAGTGTTCAGGTTGCTTACTGGTATGTCGCTGTGACTGTGGTGCAATTTTTGGGGGGTATGCACTTTCACACCAATGTCTGTTTTCCACTAGTGTTACATCCCTGTAGTGCCTGTTATATTTGCTAATGCATGTGTACAGCCCGAGAGCTCAACTTGGGTAGTGTTTTGTCAGTCTGATTGTAGTTTGGACATTGCTCAGTAGCTCAGTGTAGTTTCCCTACCTTTGTGTTATGTCCACATATTTGTAGGATGTCCAGGTGTCTGGCCGATATCTTTGGTCTGGTTCCCATAACTGTTGTGTATTCCTGACACATCAGTGGGATGATGTGGGGATTGAGGTCACTAACTAATGAGAAGCAATTGAGTCCCGGAATTGTGATATTTCAGTTGATATATGTTAGGACATACAGTGTTACTACTTCAACTTTCTCAGCTTATCTACTGACGTTCATAGGTTCAGAGGTTCATAGATAGGTACTAGGCTATTGGCCCTAGGGCCTATATAAGCCTAGCAAAATGGTACCCTGGCTTTTGCCACCCAAGAAAATTATTTTCCTGTACCCCTGTCAAGCAGAGCCACAGAAGTGATCCCCAGGGTGAATTTCCTATCTCCATCCAATCATCAAGATTTTTCTTGAAGAGTGCTAAGGAGGAGCTTTGTTTGATATAGATAGGTAGTTTGTTCCAGAGTATGGGAAGTCTATGAGACAGGAATCTATCCCTCCAGCATGTTCTGTTTATTGTGGTAACAAGGTTTAGGTCCCTAGAGCGTGTAGCTTGGAGGGATTGGGATTTCTTTACGAGGAGCATGTCCAACAGCTCTGGGTTTGACATAGCTTTGTATGTTAGGCAGGGATCGCCACTGAGTAGATGATATGTGACGGAGTAAAGCTACAGTTTTTTGAGACGGTCTGCGTAGGGCATCTGTTTGAGGTTGGTAATCCTCTTTGTGAGGTTTTTCTGTGGCCTTTCCAGTTGTTGTAGATGTCTTGTGAGGTACATAACAAAAGAGGCATTGTACTCTATAATGGGTCTAATGAGTGATGAGTAGAGGGGAACAATGACCTCTTTTTTCCTGGATGAGAAACCTTTTGTGATGAGGTGTGCCACATAGAAGGATTTCCTGATTACTGTGGCGATGTGATTATCAAAGGAGAGACTAATGTCCACCTGTGTCCCAAGGTCTCTTATCACATTTTCGGTGTTAAGTAGACTACCGCCTATGTGGTAGTTCATGGGTACAGAGTTTTTACCAAAAGGGATGACAATGCACTTTTTGGCATTGAGCTTGAGGCCATGGCTTTGACACCAGGCATCTGTCTCAGTGAGGCCCTTTTGTAGGATGTCCACATTGTTAGGAGATTTGATTATGGCTCCTAGTTTGCAGTCATCTGCGAACTTTGTTAGCCAAAGACCTTCTGTGTTAGCCTGTACCTCAGAGAAGTAGATACCAAACAGACGAGGACCTAGGACTGAACCCTGTGGTACTCCACTTGTCACTGTTCTAAAGTTGGATTTAGAGTCTACTACTTTCACAGTGTGGGTTCGGCCAGTGAGCCAGTTGGCAACCCATCTTGTGACATAGGGATTTATACCTAGTTTAGTGAGTTTGTCTATAATTCCAGAGTGGAGGATGGTAAGGTGGGGGGTGGCCCTGGCCTAATGGGTGTTTGCTTAACAAAAACACAAGGTGCAGGGTTTGAGTCTCACAAGGGATAATTGGCTAGGCTTAAAATGGCTCGCAAGGGCAGTTAGCTTAGTACTAATCTATGAACCTATGAACCTATCAAAAGCCTTGGCGAGATCTAGATAGGCTGTGTGTACCACCTTACCCTCATCTACAGCTTTGATGACCACTTCAAAGAAGTCTATCAGGCTGAGGAGACATGATCTGCCTTTTACAAACCTGAACTGGATAGGGCCCAGAGTTTGGAGATTACCAATGTCATTGTTTATAAGTTCCATGATGATATGCTCCATAGCCTTGCAGACCAGGCTCATTAGGCTAATGGGGCGGTAGTTCACGGGGTCTATGGTGGCACCCCCTTTGTGGAGTGGGATAACCGTTGCTGTGCGGCATTCAGTGGGCACATAGCCTGAGTTGAGGCTATGATTGAACATGGTACTTAGGTGGGATGCCAGTTTGTTCTGTAGTTCATGTAGAACGCAGCCTGGGATGTTGTCATGTCCCATGGATGCTGTGTTCTTGGCTTTGGAGAGTGTGCTTTTTACCTGTGCAGCCATGATTACAGGTACTTTGCATTCTTCCGGTATAGAGATGGGCCCTTTAGGGGATGACAGGGGGGTAAAGTTAGCACTGAACCTATCTGCCAGGATGTTGGCAATATCAGTTGGTTCTGTTTATTTAGTGCCATTGTGCTGTAACTCAGAACAGATCTGAGTGTTGCCATTGAGATTCTTGACATAGCTTTAGAATGCTTTGTGGTTGCCTTTAGAATCAGTGGCGAGTTTTTTTTCGTAACTAGCTTTGGAGGATTTTATGAGGGATTTCAGCTTCTTACTGAGGCTGACCACAGAGTTCCTCCAATCATGGGATTTTACTCTTTTTGCAACAGTTTTTTTCTTCTGTTGTAGAGTTTGTTTATAGCAGGGGACCACCAGATTGGCTTCCTTTTTTTGGAGGATAGCATCTTGGTTCTGTTAGGGATTGCACGATCCATGCACTCGTGTAAGTGCTTATAAAGTGCAATTGTATAGGATTCAACAGTCGTATCTCTATTGTCCATCAGCATGGATGTCGTGAAGTTTGCCACTTCTGTCTTAAGAAGAGTGAAGCTGGCTTTGGAGAAATTTTTTACGGTGGTTTCCCTGATGGGGGGTGGGGCTGGGATGTGGATGTCTAGGGTGATTTGCTTGTGGTCGGAACTGGCCAATGAGGAACTGAACTCTGGTGTGGAACACTGGTTGCCCATGTTGGTAATGACCAGGTCTAGGATACTGCTGCCCCTGGTGGGGGTGTGGATAAGTTGGTCCAAGGCATTGGAATTTATGAATTCCAGAAAACATTGAGCACAAGAGGTGATACATGAGTAGTTTTCCCAGTTAATGGTGGGGTAGTTGAAATCACCCATTATTAGGGTGTTAGGTTGTACCCTAATATTTTCCACTGTATCAAGAAATGAGGAGTGGGAATCCTGGGGCATGGTGGGGGATCTGTAGCAAGCTACAATTTGCATTGCGGTCTTGCCCAGAGTTAGTTGCACTTGGATAATCCCAGAAGCATTATGCTGAGCAATTAGCCTGGAGGTGTGGATATCCTTAATGAATATGGACACACCTCCGCCTTTAGTGCTTCGGTCCAAGTTAGGTGGCCAAAAGGTATGGTATGAATTATAGCCTGGTAATGCAGGGGTGCTCTCTGGAGCCTTGAACCAGGTCTCTGTCACTGCACAGATGTCGATGTTCTCTATTTTAAGGAGTGCCTCGAGTGAGTGCATTTTGAGGTTTAGACTTCTAGCATTGAGTAGCATTACCCTCAGATTTTGCTTGCTTGCGCCTGTTATGGTGGTGAATTTGTCATTTGAATCTTGCCTAAAAATGGCACTATAGGGGTGGCAAGAGTCTTAGCCAGTATCCGGAATCCCAAGGGTGACAGGTGTAGGCTATCTCTGGCAAAGCATCGTGGTTTGTCGATCATGTCATCCCAGGCAGACAGATACTGGATCCCCTTAGAATGACTCCAGAAGCTTAGTCAATTGTTGAAGTCAATCATTTTGTCCTTGTACTGTGGTATCATTCTGGGTGATGACAGGCTGCTACTCAGGGCTAGGGTCATACCTGCCTGGGCTACAAGATCAGAAAGCTCCTCCATGTCTCTTTTCATGTAGTCCAGGGAGGTATGTCTCAGGTCATTCACACCAACATGGACAATGACAGAGTCATATTTGTTCTTGCTGTGGAGTGACCTGAGTGCATGCATTATGTGACGGATCCTGGCACCTGACAGGCAGCTGACAGTGACTTTCTCCTTGTTTAGTCTGGTGAGTGGAACATCAGTGTGCCTGACTATAGAGTCATCTATGACCAAAGTGTTAGGTATGTTGTTATGTCTTATGGGCTGTGGTTGAGTGGCACACTGAGTTTGTGGGCTATGTGTCATTTGGGTTGTGTTGGAGGGTGGAGGTTGCTTGCGTTTCTGCTTCGGAGGTCCCTGTTGCTTGGGTAGATTTTTTTTGAGAGCCTCCATGAATGTATGTGTGTTTTGTGTTTCTGTGTGTGTGTTTTGGAGGTGTAGGTTTTGAGAGGCTATGCGATGAGTGTGGTGTGGTGCAAGTGTTTACCTTCTCCTCTTGATTGTCTAGTCCAGTCTTGGGTGAAGAGAGCTTTGCTTCCAGTTTGGTTATATAAGTGCATCTCTCACAGGTTGTAGTGTTGGGTGGTAGGAGTAGAGGGTTGTCTGTGTACATGAGGCAATTGCTGCATTGCCCCAGGATGCCCATATTCATCAGGTAGACAGGAGAAAACACAGGGAGCAGACCCTTAGACATGCCTGGATAGATGCTTATTTATTAAGTACTAAAAACTGTTTTCTTCTAGACAAGTGAGGAACGTTGAGTGCTGTAGTAATTTGGAGCTTATTTAGTGCTTACAATGAGTTTTGAACAAGTGCTGAGCTCAAAGAAACAGATTTGAGTGCTGAAACTAGAAAACCTGCTAGTTCTAAGAAACAAAATTAAGCTAGAAGGCTTCCCTCCAACACAGAAAGGCTTGGGGGCTCAGAAGCTTACAAACAATCCTGGAAACAGCAAATCTATATCTGGACAAGACAACTTACAGGAAAGGCAGGAAACAAGCTTAGATTTTTATTTTTTTTTTAAAGTGGAAAGGGGAAAGGAGGAGTAGAAGCTAACTGGGTCAGCCTTCTCAAATGTTCTCCCTGGAATAGGTAGAATGAGGCAATGACACTAGACTGGGAGGAGTGTCCCAGATCAAATTTACAGTAGGGGTGGGCAACTGCAAAGCCACCAAATCAGAACAAACAAACCCAACCAGATGCTTAACAATTGTAGAAAATTCCACTTAATACCTCACACACAGTGAGTAAAATAAAAGTGCTATAAATAACTCAGAAATAAGCAAAAACAGGATATTTAATGTTATATATCTCAGATTCGTTAGCTCAGAGCCCTTCCTCCGACTTCCTCTGATTAGCTCAGTGTGAAATGGCAGAAACAGTCACAAGTTAACTTCTTAAGTAACAAAGTTGAAACCTGAAACAACTTTAAAAAAAAGCTTGAAAGAACCAATGAGGTGCTTATTCCAAGGTGTAGTCCAGGCAACCCCAGTCAGCCAATGACCACAAACAATTCACTATCACTGAAATGCTATAGTGGCCTTGGCTAAGCTATGATGACCTGGGACATGTGCTCAGACACACAGCCTCTACTAACAAACAACTAGGCCCAAAGCAGAAGCCTGAGTATGGACAATGCTACACTACCAACACTACTTAGGTAGAAAAAACTGCAGAAATGTTTAAACAGATAAAGGATCAAAGAGACTCTAGAGAATGCTTTTAAATGTAAACAAGCTATATGATACACTCCTAGCAGTAAATCAGAACAAACAAACCCAACCATATGCTTAACAATTGACTCTAATTTTTCATATAAGTATTTTGGATATGTCCCTATTTTCATGCCTTTGTCCCCCTTCTTTGTCAGGCTTGGTCCAGATTCATTGCACTAAGGGGATCTGAGCATACCTCTCCACTACCAGGATTTTCGCAGAATGTCCAGATGTTTGTCCTATACTTTTGTTCAGTTCCACAATTTATTTGTATTTGTCTGGTAAATCACAGTGGTGATCCAAGGATTTATGTCAGTAAATAATGACATGACATTTCAGATTCCATCCTCATATCCTTCAGTAATTGTCTGCTGAAACGCACCCTGTTGCTGTAGCAAATGTCTTCATTTGTAACAGCAATATTTGAAATATGTCCCTATATGTGACCCCCCCCCCCTTTTACAGCCTTTGTACAGGTTTCTTGCACTAACAGGTTGAGAGGGATGGTTCTGAGGTATAACTGCACTGCATGTTATATACATATACATCTATATCTATTTATATATATATATATATATATATATATATATATATACATATATCTATATATTATTTACTTTATATTTTTATATATCTATATCTATATTACGACTCTACTTTTTCATATACATGTTTCATCAGACATATGTATATATATATATATATATATATATGTATATATATATATATATATATATATATATATATATATATATATATATATATGTGTATGTATAGGTTTACTATTGAAATATCGGCGTAGCATTGTACGCCCATGAACTATTCAAACTACAGATGTTCGAATAGTTCATATGTGTGCAAGCTACATAATCAAATGGTATATTTGCGAATGTATGGTGCATTTGCAGATATAAAATTCAATTATGTGCAGGGATTGCTGTACAGTGTGGTTAGGGAAATACATCCTTTTCCTCAATGTAGTGCGATCTTGGAATTGGAATATTTAGTTAGGGGGGTGGGTGGGCACAACCCCCCACAGGGGGGTACAGAGGGGCTTGCCCCCCTGCATAAACGAGATGTTATGTGTAGGGGTTAGGGAATTACGGCAAAGATAGCATTGTTTTTAATGCTGTAAAATATTGTTGTCAAAATTTTTGACATAAACAGCTAATTTTTGACAATAGGGCCATTAGGTTATGTGTACTTTCAGCGAAACAATTCGCTGTTAAGTACCATTTTTATTTCAAATTTCAACATTATAATCGTAAACTATATATATATATATATATATATATGTGTGTGTGTGTGTGTGTGTGTGTGTGTGTGTGTGTGTGTGTGTGTGTGTGTGTGTGTGTGTGTGTGTGTGTGTGTGTCTGTGTGTCTATATACAACACATGACTGGTTTCACAAAGCTTTCTCCCTAATGTTGTATGCCTCTACTGCATGATATGTTTGAAAAAGCAACATTAATTCATACAGCTCAGATGGTGTAGTGGTACATTCCTCTGACTGTAGTGCCGAGTATCATGGGTATGACACTTGGGACTGTTTTTTTTATTATTATTTATTTATTTATTATTATTATTATTATTAATGTTAAATGACCAGAATACATCATATGTTTGTTAAAGCATTACACTTTCTCACAACTCAGATGATGTAGTTGTATTTTGCTGTGATTGTAGAAGACAGCATCCCTGGTTCGAGACTTGGCAGGGTTGACTATTTTGTTGCTGGGCAGAACAAGGTCTGATGGATACAGAGTGAATAAGGCATGTTTAAGCATATTATACTTATAATTTTATATTACAAAATAATATTTATATACACATTATAATTTTATGTTTACCTTCCATGACATCCCCCTATGTGGTTTCATTAAATTATATTCTTGTGCGACTATACTGTATGGGGCACTTGTGTTTATATGGGGGTTTCGCATCTTTTCTACACTGATATCTCACATTTGGAACTGCTATACTACCCTGGTTGACAAAAAAGTTGCTACATAATTTATGTTTACTAAAATAATTTTAACAGTACTTTCACATGGGAAAATAAGTTGCCTGTCTTGGGATTCGAACCATGAACATCTGCATGCAAAGCCATAACATTAACCACTCCCCTACTTCAGCATAAATTTTAGTTCTCTATTTGCATTTAGCTCCTATGGGATGTTTAAGCTCTGTTAAGTGGACGGCCATAACGTGCATGCCCACTTAGCTACACTTAAACATTCCTTAGACTGGTGAAAAAATGGGGTCTATATTATAATATTGAAGTTACGGAACATTGAATACAATATGGTCGACACCATTTTATCAAAGTTCCGTAACTTCAAAACTGAAAAAAAAATATTTAAACTTTAAATACTTACCCTAACGGGTTTAAGCAGGGGGGCAAGCCCCCTGCACCCCCACATCCCCGCTACTTAAATATACCAACTCCAAGATTTCACTTTAACATAGAATGGTGTGGAAAGGGAAAACCTCTCTTTCCTACACTGTAGCACGATCTCAGAGTTGGTATATTTAAATAGTGGGTGGTGTGGGGAGTACAGGGGGCCTTGCCCCCTGCCTACACCCATTAGTTTTTTTTTGTTGTTTTAATTTTTTTATGAACTTTTGATTGCTTAATGGTTCGATGCATAAAGTTTGATGTTTATGCATTCGATCCAATAAACAGTCGAGATTATAATATAGACCCAAAAAATGTATATATTATTATGATATTATTAGGTTATATGGGTGTGTATTGTGGTGTTCTGACAACTACTTGGGATTGCAATCGTGAAATACTGGCATTGATTTGGCTTTCAGGCTTCTATCCTTCAGGGACTTCTGCTAATACATATCCTGTTATCTATCAACTTTCTTATTGTGTGAGGGCAATTTTTCAGGCATGTCCCTAATGTAGTTTTATTCTACCCATCATTTGTGCCTTTGTTAACATGAACTGCTGTGAGGGAATATTGCAATATATTTGCTTTCAGACTTCTACCCTTACGTGATTCATGCTGGTGCATGACCTGTTCTGTATCACCTTTCTATGTTTGTGGGGCTATGCTTGTGCTTTTTCACTTCTGGGGGATTTTTCCCTAGTTATGTGTGCATTTTCACACATTTCCTGCCAGGGCCAGCCTTAGAAGAAATGGTGCCCTAGTCGAAGTAGTGCTCCGGTGCCCCTTAAGCTCCACCCTCACCACACTCATGAAACACCCCTATCTGAGCCACACCCACTGGGTCATTCCCCAAGAAAGCCACTCCAGTCATTTCTTTAAATTATTTAAATGCATAGGAAGAAAAAGATACCTTGTAATGTAGTTAAACTGCAGCTACCTTTGCATATGTATTTTCTACTTGAAATACCAGAGCCAGATCATGGTCAAATAGGGTTCTAGGAAGGGTAATAGACTGCCACCCCAGAGCAGCCCCTCCTGCAGCAAACCCAAGCAGCAGCCCCCTCCTCAGCCATTCCAGTATTCCATTATTTGATTATATCACCAGTTACTACACATATATTCTATTATTTGCTTCTACAATGATTACAGATATTGAAATAGCACAAACACAGATAGCCATTTGCTAAACAAACAATACAGTTTCACAATGAAATTTAGCATGAACAGTAAACTTGTCTGCCCTTGAAACTCATATTCATTAAATGGCAAAACTCACATTCATTTAAACAGCATGAAAACCCACATCAAAAGTTATACAAGACATAAACCGAAACCTGAGATAAAATCATGGATGTTTTGTGAACTTGGACAGTTGAGAATCAAGCCAGTCACCAATCTCTTCCTTGTCTCTTACACACACACATACATAGATACATATACAGTCTCCCCTGTCCATCACACACACACACACACACACACACACACACACACACACACACACACATGCACACAATCTTCTAGCTCAAGAATAAGTGGACAAAAATCCATTATCAGGGAAATTTTAACTAATAATCTTAAACACTGAAAAGGTTGTAATAATAATAGATTTAACATTAACATTAATATGCATTTTCTGAAGGACATCAATTGTCTGTCATTTAGCAACTGCAGCCTACAACGATTTGTCAGAAAACCTCACATTTTATGAGAAACAGAGGCAAACTCATGGGTGGTGGAAAGTTAAGGCACACACCAATCTGTTTCTCTCACTCTCTCTCATTCACTCGTGCATATAGTCTGACCAATTATGCACACATGCATACACTCACAAACCATGTGAATTGCAGATACCTGCTTGTACCATAACAGATCCTGAAGATCTGTTTTTTTCCTGCAGTCTGACTATTTGGGTTGCATATTTGACAAACCACATCATACAACACACACACAAAAAAATCTCAATCCTCTTTATTTTATTTATTTATTTATTTTTTTTATTTAACATTTGTTGACCGGGAAAGTCCGACTAGGTTCCACAGATCCTGTTTTCACCAGAGGCCCGGGGAGAAATGCTCCAGAATGCTTTACTTGCTGTAAAACTAAAAGTAATAAAAATGCAACACAAAACTTCTTTCATTACAATGATTTGGGTTTGCTTGGGGAACTATCATTACAGATCTCTGCAGTAACCGGTCAAGAGTACATACATTTTGCATCAAAAAGATGATGTGAATGGATGTTGCAATTGCATGAGCTGTATCTGTAATGGCAAAAATGGATGGATGGAGAACAGAAACCAGCTGAGTTTCAGGATAAGGACTGTTTTAACAGTGAATACTTAAGCTACTTAGCAACTTCTATTAGAATAAAAAAATGAGGCATCAAAGTAAGAATACAGTCATATTATGTATATACAAGATTACAATTATAAGCAAAAGGCAGACTAGAGGGATACTGAATGGCTACAAAGCAGCATTTTTAATAAAACAATTAAAACTCATAGTGTCTGTTTTATACTTGTACAGTTACATTATCGTGTACAAAGGCATGTGCATGCCTTTGTTTGTGATGCATGTCTGTACTGGTTCTTTAATAGTGACAAACATACCCAACAGTACTGGGATCTCCCTGGTAAACATATCTTTCTTGCTGAGTATACTACAGTAAGAAGCAGTTATCTAACTGAATGTCTTGTCAGAGAGCCCGTGTCCCTTATAACCAATGCTAATGCAGCTGAATCTTACCTCTTTCAAGACACTAAGATAGATTTTCATCATTCTATAAGATGTCTTATGGGTAACCACAAAACCTAGCAATAATGGGTTAACGTTTTCTGTAAAGGAAGGGGCAGGCAGTTATTCATTCCATGGTTCAATAATCTTAAAGCTAGAGTGGCACTTCAGCTGTTAGGTTCTCTCCCCAAAAGTGGCAGTAATCTACTGGTGCATGGGCCAAAAGAAATGCATGCATGAGCAAGCTGAAAAAAAAAAACAAATCTGCTGCAGCACTTCCATCTTAAACTAAATTGGCTGCCCAAGATTTTTTGGCACATTTTGTTTGTACAGGTTTAACTATACTTCAAAGATTAAGAGTGTTGTTAAAAAGCAGATACTTGTTCAATTGTTTTGCATAACATAAGGCTCAGTTTATGTTGTACCATACAAGAGTTGTACAGTTAAGGACTTATAGAAAGAAAGGATAGCTTGCTTTATTGGCCTACAAGTGACATTTTACCATTCAAACAATACCCGAATGAAATGGTTTCAAACTACAATGATTTTAGTGTCAAAACAAGTCTGACCACCTCCAGCCCACCTTGTGTTGTATAGGGAATGATTTTGAGAACTTTTAGGATTTTAATATTCCAGGTAAATGCATATTGCTTTACTGGCTCCCTGTTGAAATGTCAGTGCTGGTAATACACCTTCCAATACACCATAAAAAAGACTGAAAATACAGGAGAAGAGTGAATGTAGAAGATTGGTCCTCTCTTTTAAAACCTCTTTTTGCAGGATTCATGGCCCCCTTGCACCCTTGATGTGAAGTGTCTATATTATATACTCGAAGTTTCTAAACTTCGAACCTCATCTGATCAACACCATATGAGCGAAGTTTGAAACATTTAATATATAATAAAAAAGAAAAAAAAAAGAAAAACTTACCTAAATGCTTTGAGCAGGGGGCAAGCCCCCTGCACCCGCCACATGGGACTGCACCCTCGACACCCCCGCTACTTAAATATACCAACTCCAAGATCGCACTTAAGTACAGAAAAGGGAAATTTTCCCATTCTGCACCGTACGGAGCCATTTGTTTTAACCTTCGAACTTCTAAAAGTTTGATCATATGGTGTTGACCATGTGACATTCAAACTTTTACAAGTTCGAGGTTATAATACGAACCCAATGTGAAGACTAGTTCCACTATCTCCCCAGACTGAAATATACCAACTTTGAGATTGCCATACATCAGGGAAAATGAAATATTCTGAGAAATAGCCATTTTGTACTTATTATATATAAGTCCATATGTTTCAGCTTTTCGGTTTTTATATTACAGCATTTACTTAGGATGTCACATACATTTCAAATGGTTATCATTTTATTTTTCCACTTCTGACACAAGTCTTAAAACCTAACTACATTTACTGGGAGTAATATCTCCTGTTAAGATTCAAGGAAGTGTACTTGCTCTATCCCCTGTGCCAAGACTCACATCTGTATATTTCAAGCATTGGCATATATACATCATCCATTTGCATGTTAGTTGCAAGCCAAACATGGCAGACTCAAAATCTTGACTTGAGAAATACAATGAAGGACATTGAGAGTATTCAGCCTTTTTGGGATGATGATATATCAGAGACAGAATTTAGAAAATAAAATAAAACAGCGAAAACCAAGCTAACTAACGTAGCAAAATAATAATAAAAGCCAGTACAAAACAAAAAATAATTATTAAAATAAAAACCTTCAGTAAGTACATTTATCTCTTAGATACACTGAGACATAATTGATTATTCACACATTCTTAAATAAGAGACAGAATTTTAGTTTGGCACTGCATCTCTGTAGGAAGTCTCAGCATAAAAGCAAAATGACCATTGTCACAAACATGTATTCATATTAGCCATTTCAGTTTTTCTAGCTTTTCCTAAACATTTGTGGGAGCCTTTCCCCTTTTATAAGCAATCTGGGGAGCTGAGACATTATACAGTCTCAAAGCTGCAGGGAGGTCATTGGTAATGACCAGAAATGTTTGTGCCTTAACAATCGTGGGGAATAAATTGCTTACATTAAAATATACATTTTCAAAATGTTCAAAATGAACCATCCAAGGACTAGTTTAAATGTTTATTTAGTATCAATGTCTCCTATAGCAGAGAGTAGTGATGATAAAATGAGCCTTTGATATCTTTCAGACTAGTAACTCAGCTACTTAGCTAGTTATCATGTAGAAGCATATGTTTCTGTCTGACCTGCTGACTTTAAGCCACTCGCTAGGAGATGTGAAACAGAGTGGGAGCCCAACATGACTTTATGAGTCTATATGTTTGTGACTTTTAACCATTGCCTTTTTGTTTTGTTTTTTTTAAGGCAGACTATTTTCTGTTGCTTCTCCTTGACCTGTCAAGTCTAATTTGAATCATCACCTCTTTATGTGTGGGATTTTATTTTGTCTGATTGGAATTGGGAAGTCCTGAGTTGATCGCCATCTTATGAATGTTAAAAATGAGATGGGCAGTGGCTATATTTACATGGCGATGGGTTTTGAATCTAATCAATTAAAAGAACAAAACCATCCAGGAATGTACATTTTAATATACTCATATACATACCTCTGCCACTGTTGTTTTTCATGTTTTGCTTGTTGTTGCATTTATTATGATGATTTCACAAGACCATAAAAAATGCTATGTTAAAAAGTGTGGGGTACCTTCCAAGGCTTTAATTTGCTCTCACCATGTTGACAATTCTCACCATAAAGTCAAATTTTTCTGTATCTGGATACATATGTTCAGAATATTAAGATTGGCCCATCCCTTGTTTTCTCATTTCATTATCATATCTCTGGAAAACAATGCCATCTATATTCAGTTGCCAGTTCTGCATCTACTTTTGCTTTCTTCTTGCTGTATGCCAAAGAAGCAATGAGTCTCACTTATGAAAGAAACTGTTGTTTGCATGTTTATCGTGTTGAAATTTCTGCAGCTACTAGTTATTCCTCACAGCCACACTTAAGTTTGATTTGATTTAGTCCAATCAATGGCCACACTTCAAAGAAGCTCTCAGTATAAGTGAATTACTCCATTATAAGGAATAAGTATAAATCAGGCTTACACTGAGAACAAGCCTTTTAGAATTAGATCCTATGTTTCAACCTTATAAGTCTGTAAAAGAATAGATTCTGTAGGTGACTTATTTTTTATGAAACTATAGTTGCATAATACAGCAAAACTAATGAAACTTAACATTTTGTATTGAATACAGTTTCAATACAGTATTTGTTGGCATCTTCATTTCACCTTTAAATGACTCAACATAACTTTTTGCATAGCCATGGGTATAAGGAAGATGTGTTGCAATAGTTGAAAAGATAATTCCATTTTGTTGAGTCCCTTATTTGTATAGTGTGGTATGGTAACCCATAAACAGCAAATAAATCTTCTAAACCAACATGGTAGTTCATGTGTGCAGTGTCAGACATGCAAATTACATACAGTCATTCTGAATATACACCAACCACAATCATAAATGCATTGTGCTTGAAATGCCCTGCAAAGTCAATATATACAGTTTTCTAACACCAGATATGAAATTTCCCTTAGCAGAACTGAAATGGTCTTGGCATATTTTCTTTCATCTGGTCTAGCTTTGTTTAACATTAACTCAGTCAATAAGTTTTAACCATCTAACAAACTTCATTTTTCAATTTAACAATGCTTGGGATGCAAAATGCACATAAACTTCCAGTACTATTTTTTTTCTAGTTTTCCATCAAATGATGACTTTAGTGCTGCAAAGTACATAATTTATCTCCAATTCATTTTCATATATTTTCTTATGGTACAGTATTAAACTCTGATTAACTCTAGAAGACTAACATGATATCATGAAGTTCAACAATTAGTTATTAGTTCTACCATCTGAGTATTAATCTGAAGGTATTATCTTGAGTGCAATGAAGTGGTTCAAAAAGTTACCATAATGCTACTACCCAGGTTGTAAAATGGAGCAATCACGATTTTTACTTCAGTTGAATTTCTCTGAATTCTTACTTTTTTTTACATACCTTGAATTAATGAAATCAGTTTTGCTTCAGTCTTTGACATTTCTATCAGTATTGGTTCACTGTTGGAGCATTACAGGGTTGTTTACTTGGTCCACTTTTATTCCATGTACTTGTAAATAAGATATCTAAAATATATGAAATGCTAAACTAATTTAAAATGATGATGATTTTGCTACTGCTAGTTCTGCTTCTTTCCATTTACTCGGTTCCTGGTTAAACTGCATTGTTCTTTTTATGACATCCAAACCAAATCTATGATTTTCTCTCTTAAACATTATCTAGTTTAGACTATTCTTGTATTTCCATTTTTGATAGTTACAGGAAAGCACTTGATGTTTCCTTGAGTGACCTTTTAACACTGGTTGAGATTATACACACACACACACACACACACACACACACACACACACACACACACACACACACTCTTTCTCTTGCATACAGAAACAAACGGTTTGAATTACACACACATACAGTGGTGCTGCAGTAGAGTTGTTGCCTCACAGTAAGACATTGTCCTGTTTGATTCTCAGCTAAAGCGTCTTTTGTGTGGAGAGATGCGTGAATGGGTGTACCTTCATTGAAGGTTGTGCATCAGGGCTGGCAACTCGGTATGTAAAAATCTACTGCAAATCATTAGCGGACCGGAGTTCAGCTGTGGCGACCCCTAACCCCAAAAAGCTGAAAGATACAACAACAACACTTACTCACCTTCTTTCTAAATCAAACTGCCACATGGACTTAGCCCCCCACTTCACGGAACTGCTAGCTTAAAATTTGCGCACAACTGCAAATTGGATTTACTTCCAAGCTGGCGTAAGCACGCATGATTCTCGTTAAAGGAGAAGACGCTAATATTGCAATCAACCTGCTGCAGCTGTAAAAGTGGTAGTGCACTCACCCCCTATGGTTCCGATGCCCTTGCATTTTTTTTTTAATTTTAATTAGTTTAGTTAGTGCATTCTTTCTTCCCACCACCTGCTGCAGGCACTGGGAAGAAAGAATGCACTAATTAAACTAATTAAAATAAAAAAATAAATAAGTCAAAATTGCGCCCTTTACAAGGCCAACCTGTATGGTGCCCTAGGCGGTCGCCTAGTTCACCTATGCCTAAGGCCGTCCATGTTTTCTGCTTTAGAAGGTTACAAAAGTGTCATACGGTACTTTAGTAATGCAGGGGGTGTGTGACAGAACTTGTAACACACCCCCCTGCATTGCTTTCTTATTGCTGTTTTTATTTCAGTGTCCGCGGAGACTGAAATGATCAATTTTTTCATTTCAGTGTCCACAGAGACTGAAATACTAGCATAATATTAGAGCAAAGCACTAATGTTATGCCAGTTCAGTCTGGAAAGTGCAATATAGCACTATCTGAGTGCAGGGTTGTGTTTAGTGTCCATGCACTACTCGGTTGTGCCCCCTGCACTTGTTCATGGTTCATGTCCATATAGATTAAACAGCAGTGCACCTTCATGCATATGCAAGCCCTGCTGCTATTCTAAATGGATACAAACCACTCTGTGCAAAATTTGTCTTATTCTTGCACGGAGCTTTGTGAATCCAGGGGAATGTCTAGAGCTAAGAGTTTTTGTATTGTCTTGAAAAGGAAAAAATTACTAGATTTCAAATTTAAAAGAGTTTTATTGCTTTATGACTTCCTAGCAGCTGCTCATCTGAGGGATATGTATTTTTTAACACAGAGATGTTAGTTTCTGGTATAGTTTGGGAACTAAAGTCAGGTGACAAAGAGTGATGTCATCCAAGCTAACCCAGCCATAATATGTATTATTAATTTAAGAACTCTCTCAGAGAAAGTCTGGGCATTTTGTGTTTTGTCTTGGACCTAGTAAGAACACCCACTCATCTGCATTTAGCTTGCTAATAGTAAGTAACTAGGGCATACTATCTCTTCTAGATATAGATAGCAACATAGTAAATATTAGTTTAGATGTTTTCTGTATTTATTTGAGACTGTCCTGCAATGTTGTTTTAAAATATTTACTGTGATTCTGAACTCTGAATTAACTGTGTTGGATTTAATTTGTATTGTCTTGTTCTTTTATTATTTATTATTAAATATATTTAAACCTATCTTTATGGCTGATATTTGTGACACATATTTAAGCTCTTAGAGTACTTGCATATGTATTTGGTGACACTGTATAGGCCACTCCTAGTAGCCTGGCACTTGGTTAGACTACCGTTTGGATTAATAGTAACATTACACAGTAAAATTGGTTACCTTTTGTAAGGGCCTTATAGTAGCTGATAAGTAGGGGTTGGTGGCAGTGATAACTACTGTATAGCCTGGGCAGAATGGGGCATAGCTAGTAAATCTGTTCCAGCCTTTCCCAGGAGTGTCTTTGTGTTTTTATATAAATTAAATCTCAAAGTGTGTGTGTGTTGGCTACTTGGGCAAGGACATGAAGCACTGGTTGGACAGAGAGGGTGCTGGAGGTCTTGGCTTGACCTCTTAGCTGAGAACTTAACCCTATAGCTGTGCCAGAGGGGAGTCTTGTTGGGGATCTGGAGAAAGAGGGAGAAACCAACCCCAGACTGACTGTGATCTCTGAGTGCTCTTCAGGGAAATTGCATTTTACTTTGTGTGTACTTGTCATCCTCCCATTGTGTACATCCCTCTCTGTTGCCAGTGGTGGCGATCGAGGCTGCTTGATTATTGGGCCAGTGCAGGGTTGTCACACACTGCGCCATGTATCAGCCTGCTTTGTCAGGGATGTGATACACTTATATCTACAAGGATTTTGTATATTGGTTAAAAGCTTATCCATAGTGCCTTTTTTAGGCAATGCCAGTCTTCAGAATCTTCCAACTTAGCAAAACAGAGTCTAAGTAAAATAAAATACTGCTGCCCAATGCTAGGAACCTCAAAAAAATCCACTCTCTACAAGCACCCCTTACCCTGGAATCCATCGATATGTACATCACCACACAGAGGGGGTTCAAGACCATTGAGAACCCTCCCATCAGTCCAACGTTTCAACATCTCTCATGTGTTCAAGTCAATGCACTAGACAAAGGCATTAAATGTGACAGTGAGATTGGGGTAGGGTTAGTTTTGCCCTCCTGCTTTATCTTACTTCTGTGGTAATCCAAGCCTTATCCCTACCTCTGCCCTTACACACCAACACTACATATCAGGGTACTGAACACCTTTTCCATAAGAGTATCACTGCACAAGATAGATGCAAATACCTACATGTGTACATAAATCTCACCATTACCCAAATGCAAGACATATCTATCCCCCACAGCCCTTAGTCTATCCCTAACCCCAAAACGGTCTCACACACATGTATACACACACACACACACAGACACACAGACGCACACACGCACACACACACACACACACACACACACACACACACACACACACACACACACACACACACTAACACTCTCACACACACACCCTCTAAACTCCAATGCTTAAACTTCATGTTCAAAATGCAGAAACACACCAAACTGCTTGGAGTAATCAAAGAGTCTCAATCCCCACCACTGGCAACAGTGAGAAACGTACACAATGGGAGGATGACAAGTACACACACAGTAAAATACAATTTCAGGGATGAGATACACTTATATCTACAAGGATTTTGTATACTGGTTAAAACCTTATCCACCTATATAGTGCCTTTTGTAGGCAATGTCAGTCTTCAAAATCTTCAAACTTATGCTCATTGCATAAAGAAAACACACCAAAAACTAGGCTTACCTTACTGAAATAACAAATTGCTCATAAAAGACTCTAGAGTGGACTCTCTCTTGCCCATGCCTACTTTCCCCATGTCTTCTCTACAGATCATAAATATTAACTAACCTACAAGCCTCTCTTCTAACAAAACTTGAATCCACTTATAACAAAGTAGCAAGATTCGCAGATAACCACACCTCAAATACACATCACTGTCAATCCGTCAGACTTTTAAACTGGCTGGAGATCCCCCACCAACTTCTACTCTCTGAACTCCCTATCATTTATTCCATCCTCAACAAGCCCTCAGCCTGTCCATCCATCTCCTCATTTATCTCCCCTTATACTCCTTCTAGAATCCTTAGAAGCTCGGGCCAACAGCTGTTGAAACTCTACAAGCCCGAAATATCTATAGGCAAAAATCTCTGTAGCTACACCCTTGCCCTAGCCAGGAACAAACTACCCTCACTCATCAGAAAAATTCATCATGCACATGAATTCAAAAAAGCTCTAAAATTACCTACAAAAAATACAAGTTTCATAGTGGAGACTAGCAGTAAATGTCAGACTCAAGGAATAATAAAAAAATCCACGTATTTATTCAATGATCCACATAAGAATTCAATAAAAATCCAGCATAAAACACATTAACTTCCTTGCCATGTTTTTGTGGATTTATGAATAAATACTTGTTTTTTTTTATTATTTTGTGAGTCTGACATTTACTACTAGCCCCCACTGTGCTTGAAATTTGTATTTTTTGTTGACGTATGCTCTCAGCACAGTATTCCTTAGATTGTGTGCTTTTTGATTCTAAAAAATACTTGCTTAATACCTGGACTTCTCACTGTAAAAAGCTCACTCTAAACTTTTCTCCCTAAATAACACCTCTCACTCCTATTTCATCTGTCCTGTCATAATTATTCTACTATAGTCCCTCTTACACATTCCCTATTGCTATCTCACAATGTTCATAACTACTCCCTCAGCTTCTACAACTAACCAGCTTACTGATGCTTTTTGTCCACCCTGACCTTGAGAAATGTATCTTACCAACTTCTTTACCTTACATTATGCATTTGAATTCAAATGTTTTTACTTTGTTTGATTGTATGCATTGAAATGAAATGTCTTTACTTTCTTTGATTGTGTGCATTTATTTCTATTGATACACTTGTGTAACATTTTTGAGTACCAAACTCTACTCACTCTGTATTGTTCTCATTAATGCTGTGTATGTAAGTTTGTTTGTTCTTCTGTGGAACTTTCCTCCCTGGGCCTCCTCTGAAAAAAGGGTTCTAGCTCCGTCAGACTATCCCAGTCAACAAATGTCAAATAAATAATAAATAAATTCATCAGAAAAAGTTTCAGCATTACTCCTACCTCCACTTAACTTACCTTTGGTTAAGTACAATTCAGTGATCCTGCCTCACTCAAAAACCTTCACTTGACTAAAAACACCAGTAAAAGATTTTTGGCAAACGTAACTAGCAACCAGAAAAATGGTACCCATCTGTGTGTGTGTGTGTGTGTGTGTGTGTGTGTGTGTGTGTGTGTGTGTGTGTGTGTGTGTGTGTGTGTGTGTGTGTGTATATATACACATATATATATGGTTTCACTTCATAATTTCGAATTACTGAAATCTTGAAATTCAGTAACCCGAGACTATAAAGTCAAACCATTCACAAACCCAAAAACCACAATCCCGAATCACACAATCACAAACATACATACACCATACACCACATAACACACACACCATTCCACCCACAGCACACAAACAAAACAACCCTACACTACAGATAAGGAGGGGGGCTGTGCTCCCCTGCAACCCCCACACCCCCCTACTTATATATACCAAATCCGAGGTCGCACATAACATGAAAAAAAAAAAAACTCACACCATGCCATCCTACACTTGCTTGCACACAAATACACATCACACATACACAAACACCAACAAATCCAAGACTCACACTCACACTTACACCTCCCTACCCTTACCCACACATGCAACTTATAAAAACACACACAAACACTCACTCACCTGCAATTTCAGGCACCATAACACTACAGGTGATGCACCAGAAATGCATAAGTGCGGATTCGAGATATTCAAATTCACTCTTATGCACATTCGGCATTCTGGTTTTTAGACTTCATGCTCTCGGGTTACTGAATTTCGAGATTTCAGTAATTTGAGATTCTGAAGTGTAACTATATATATATATATATATATATATATATATATATATATATATATATATATATATAGTTCCCCACAAGATCGAGTTACTGAAAGCTCGAAATTCATAAGCTCGAGCCCAGAATCTCGAGTTTTCAGTAACTCGAAATTGTGAAGGGAAGAGAATGACAAAAAAAAGTTCACTTACATGTTTGAAGGGGGTCGAGTCCCCCTGCACTCTCCCTGCTTAAATATATCAGCTCCATGACCGCACTATAGTGGAGGAACGGAAATCCTCCCGTTGTGCGGTCTGCATACAGCGTGGAACAGGAGACTTCCCTCATCCCCGCTGTAGTGCGATCTTGGAATTGGTATATTTAAGTAGGGGGGTGTGTGGGGTGCAGGGGGGCTTGCTCCCCTGCAAAAACATTGTAAAGACATTTTTGCAATGTCTTTTCCCTATCCTTTAGAATTTCGAGTTTCTGAAAATTCGATCTTCTGGGTTCGGTTATCTGAAGTTCGAGTTTTCATCAATTCGAGATTCTAAAGGATATATATATATATATATATATATATATATATATATATATATATATATATAAACACTTTAGCTTGAAATCCTGTTTATTTTTAAATATGCAAGATTATTGATTTTGTAGAGGATATACATAGACTATGTGTAAAGTTACATTGGGGTAAGTGTTCATTGAAACAAGAATTGAGTTGACATGTAAAATGTGTTACTTATAAAAATGGTGTATAGAATGCATGGATTACATATAATACTCATCAATAATACACTAAATCTCAGTCTTTTAGTTCTATATAACTTACTAAATTTGATATAAGGTATTGCAAGGAGCATCTCAGCTGTGTTTAAGTGATAAGAGACTAGGTCATTGATTCAAATACACATCTCAAATGAACAAAGTAGCCAAAATTGGGGCTATTAGTGTGTATCCCTGATTAGTGGGTTCCAATCTTGGCAGGGACTATTTGGCTACACAGCCTGGTGCTGTTTTATACAGAGCTGCTTTCCATTATGTTTTTTTGTTCTACAACAAGAGGAAGAGGAGGGTTTCTACCACATTTGGGGCCTAAATAACTGCACTTTGCTCAGCACCATCTGAATCGTATCCACCTTTACTGTCTGCAGTTACTCATGCAACGTTTTTGCTACTCTCCTACTTCCGTTTCTGAGTGGCGTGACATAGCACACTAAAGTAATGCAGTATTTATTCCTTTTACTCTTATACCAATAAAGGACTGCCTCTTTCAAAGTGTTTCTTGCCTTTAAATACTGGGTATCAGATGCTTTTTGTCTTGTCTAATTCAGACTGTGTTAAAATATCATTTGTCATTGCACATTAGAGAATTATTTTACTCTGGTCTTCTCTATACTACTCATTGTACACCTGCTGCACAGTGTCAGTTGCTGCTTGATGAGTTCAAAAGCAATTTGTTGTAATATTGCAAGCTAAGGTGTGCTTTTGTTATTATAATCTTTACAGTTTACTGCTTTAAATTGATACCTTTATTAATTCCCTTCTAATGTTGATAATTTCATAGGTGATTGCTATACTAATTGCCCTGAAGTGTTATTTTAAACACAGACAATATCTGGAGATTAGAATCAAACCCTGTGCTTTGTGTTTATGAAGTGATGACCTTAACCATTATACCAAACTCACCTCCAAGATTTTATCACCACAGATGGGACCTGCAACCACAATCTTAAGTTTAGAAGGTCAATACCTTATCCATTAGGCAGCTGGGAGTTGACATTAAATTATCTTATCTTTGGACAACCATGGCAAGGCCTGAACTTGCAATCTTCTGTTCTGAAGTCAGTCACCATATCCATTAGGCCACATGGTCAACCTTAAAATGTTTTACTGCCTAGTATTTAACAACGTCATAGGTAAATGCTAGGCTATCAGTTTGGAGACGTATTACAAGCCTATTTAATAGAAAGAGGTCAGGATCAAGCCCTGCACCTTGTATCTGTGAGATAGACACCCTAAATATTATGTCAATCCCATCCCCTTCTGCTGCTGCATCAAGGATCATCAGATTTGTTCCCATTATACTCAGTATGTATGTTATCAACTTTACTAATCAGATTACTGCTGTTTAATCTGATTACTGGTTATTTTTGCTTGCATCAACCTTGTACCACTAACCATTTCTTCTATATTCCTTTCATTCAAGGTATAATAGCACTTTACTCCTTCCGCCTTTTAAGGAAGAAATTTTCATGCATATTTGTCTACCTAAGTCCTTTCATTTTTTTTCTATTCACCAAATCCTGAAACCTAACACTCACTTCTAGTTCATATATAAGTAATAGGTTAGCTACTCTTATAGGCCATTTTAAGCCTAACCAATTTTCTACAGATGTGAGAATCAAACCCCATACCTTGTATCTATGAGGTGATAACCTTAACCACTATACCAAACCCACCCCTAAGTTTTTAACTATCATGGAGATACACTCTAGTATTTTCCACACCTTGTGCAGCCTGCTAGCACTTGAAAGACCAAAGCAGTGTAGCAAATGTCTCATTTTTAACAACAATCTCTTACTCTTTTCAAACACTGATACTACCTGTGAATGATATAATTGCTTAATTAAACTTGGAAGCAAATCCTCCTTACCACACAGTCAGTAAAGAGCATTCTAACACAGCACCCAGTTATGCTGAAGTGGTTAAGAAACCACTTCCTAAGCCCTCCAGAAACCTCACTTGAAAACCTGAGCATCTTAAGCCTACTTCACCAACTTTACCTACCACTACAAACAGGGCTGCAATAACATCCAAGGAAATTTGCCTTCGCTGCAAGCCTACCCCTTTAGTCACATAAGTCTGCAGCAAGTTTTACTAAGGCACTAGTCACTGATGATTCTATAATCAGACATACAGACACAACACTGTCTAGGCTGCATAAGGACAGGGTTAGGATTAACTGCCTGTATGATGCCAAAATTTTTGACATTATCTCGGTTTTTAAAAATCTTATGACTGTGACCTCATTGTCGCACATGTAGGAGTGAGCAATCACTCTTTGCAGAAAGACATGACTGAGCACTCCTCCCGTGTCTCTGAGATTGGTAAGGTCCCAGTACTAAGCGAGTATTTTAGCTTCTCTGAGAATAGTGCCCAGGTAGAAAGATTAATATATATAACTGATTTCAACAACTTGACTGTTTACTGATGTCATTTCAGATGGAACCATTAGGTGGCAGCATAGAAGGAAATATTTGGCTACTGCCTCATGCTTTGCTAGAAGTGGCATGCATCTTACCTTCCATGGCTTCCACATACTGACTAAAACTTTTGCCACCCCATAATAACATTTTTAGGCAAGATTCAACAGTGCACCAAGTTCCGGTTTAATAAATATCTACATAGTGTGATTTAACACTAGGAACTTGAACACAGAATGCAGGAAAGTGAGGTATTCCTGTCTCTTGAAGATATTTGCATAATTTAAGGACTATATATCCTTCTGAGCCACGTGGATTTGATACCTGCTGTTTTAACACTTCCGGATACTTCCAGAATCTCCAGAACTGCTGCATGACTTGTATGTTGCCTAGTATATCTTCTGGTCACTATTCAGACTGTTATTGCTGACTTGTGGTAGGTCTTTATTTTTCTACATCTATCAAACAACTGTGCAGTGGATTTTGGCTACCATGGATCCTGACTGTTTAGTTTTGCTATATTCTATTGCTAAACCTGCTATTTTGTGGAGCCATCCTATAGGTTTGCCCTTTCAGGATAATATTGATCTTATGCATTTTTTTGGATTATTTAATCATGCTGGTTCTTATTGGATGCACCTTTACACCTTCAGTGAAGTCACTGATACAAATATCATTGACTGAATAGTTACCTTTCTTTATTTTATTTCTTTATTTTATTTTACATTTGTTAATCGGGGGTGTCTGACTGAGCCGAAAAGGCCCTTTTTCAGCAGAGGCCTGGGGAGAAAAGCTCCACACAGAAAAATTACAGATACATTTAGATATTTAGACATGATCAGTATACACACAAATTACAATAGACATGTTGTTACGGTGGTATGCAGCACATCAACAGTTACAGTGCAGAGAACAAACAAGAAAATATTAATTTAAAAATAAAGTTAATTAATAGATTTGTGGTGTACAGCTGAAATTTGGAACATAGGTAGAATACATACATAGTACACCGGTAAATTACATACATTGTACATTAGTCAGTGTGTTTGTGAGTAAGAGTGAAAACTATTATCAAGTACTCTAGGTTTAGCATGTGTACCTTATCCGCTTTCACTAGCCTGGGGAGCAGTCATGGCACTGTCAACTTTGCTTGAGATGTTGCCTAATGAGGTATTTAAAGGAGGCTTTGGATGATGTGTATGGTAGTGGGGAGAGAGTTCCATTTTTTGGCCACTGAACTACTATATATTGTGTCTCCAAAACTATTGTAGCTGTTGGTGGCTTCTAGTAGTAGTTTGCTTGATGATCTAAGAGGCTTTTTAGCTGAGTGATGTTGCACTAGGTTTTTGAGGGCAGGACACTTATTGGGGGGTAATAGATATAATTACAGAGGCAGGGCTGATTTTAGGTTAGGAGCTTGGGCAGTTCAAGCCAGTGAAGCTCTCTCAAAGCATTACAGTGATGAATTCTATATGAGCAATTTGCAGCAAAGCAGGCAATTCTGTTATAGCAGGCTTCCATTTTGCTTAGTTCAGTTTGGTTGAGATTAGTCAGAATGGGAGATGCATAGAGTAGGGTGGATAGACGTTGGGAGCGAGCAATGGCTGATTTTGTGTTGTTGGTAAGAAATGGTTTGATACGGTAGAGTGATCCCAGTTTGGCATGTACTATTTTAATAGTTAAGTTGAGATGACTATCAAATTTTAGGTGGGAGCCTATGGTTATCCCCAATAGCTTAGCCTGTGCCACTGGAGCGATTGGAGTAGCATTTGTGGAGTAGATAGTGAATTGACTGTTATCAGTGTTTTTGTTAGAACTGGTTATAATCATAAACTGAGTTTTCTTTGGATTGATGATAAATTGGGCTTTGGTAAGGTAGTTTTCAACGTCAGAGAATGCTAGTTGAGTTGTTTGCAGGAGGGTGGGAATGTTTTGTGCAGCACAGATTAAGGTACTATCATCTGCATACTGAATGATAGATGCATGTTGTGTGGAGGTATGGTGGTCATTTGTGAAGATTGTGAATAGTAGTGGTCCTAAGATAGAACCCTGTGGGACTCCTATAGTTATTTGGTACCTGTCAGTTAAGTAGCTTTGGAGCCAGGTAAGAGTGGAATTTGATAGGTGATATTGGTTTAGTTTGTTTAGCAGGATTTGGTGCGAGACTGTGTCAAATCTTTTGGACATATCCAAAAAAAGAGTTGACACCTGAAGGCCTTCATTTTTGAGATGGTTTACTGTGTCTGTGAAGCAGAGGAGGGCTGTAGTGGTACTATCGGCAGGTCTGAAACCATGTTGAGTAGGTGACAGGATGTTGCTGTCTAGGAGATATTTTAGCACCTGAATATGGATGCATTTTTCTAGGATTTTGGCCAGGGGGAAGAGTATAGCAATGGTTCTGTAGTTATTAAGTTCAGTGGAGGTCCCGCCTTTATGTATGGGTGTAACATAGGATATTTTCCAGAGTTTGGGCACATAGTTTTCAACAACTGATCTGTTTATGAGAGTGGAGATTGGGATAGCAATAGCATCTGCTGTGAGTTTCAAGAAATAGCTGGGGAGTAGGTTGCTGTTGATGAGGTTTTTTGTTTGGAGAGCATGCTTTTGACTTAAGTGGTGGAAACTGTTTTGAGGGTAAAGCTTGTATTAGTGTTATTTGTGTTGGGGGGATAGAGAGGTTGGAACTGTCCTGTGATACTAAGGATAGAATTGAGTTCACAAAGTGGGAGTTGAATTGTGTTTCTATGGGAAATTTAGTGTCAGGGGTAGCTGGTTTGGGGGTAGTCTTTTGGGTGGCTTTTAGTAGCTGATTTACATTTTTTCCAATATTTTGGGGGTTGTGTTGGTATTTAGTTTGTAATGTTGTGTAGTAGGATTTGTTGTCCAGCCTAATGCATTTTTTTTGCACAGTTGTGCAGTTCTTGGTACTTAGTTAGGCTTTGTGTTTCTTTGTTATTTTGATAGTAAAGCTGGGCAGTGTCTCTGGATTTCAGCATTTGTTTGGTTTCTTTACTGAGCCAGGGGTTTGTAGAGGTTCTAACCTTGATTTTGTGCAATGGAGCAACAGTGTCTAGGTGTTGTATAAATGTTTTGTTGACATATGCTACAGCCTGCTTAAGTGGGAGGGTTTTTTAGTGGGGGGTCCAGTCACAGTTACAGAGTAAAGTATTGAGGACCTCAGGAGAGAATTATTTTTTGTTTCTAGTGGATTTATAGTTAGTGGTTTTGCATATGCTTGTTCTACTATGTATAAGGTATATTATGTTGTGGTCACTTAAGGTGTCTGGGAGACTGCCTGTGTGGGAGTACAATGTGGGGTTGTTAGTTAGGACCCAGTCAAGGATGGATTCCCTTTTAGATTTTTTATCACATCTAGTTGAAATTTGGATTAGTTGCTGGTAGCCATGGAGATTTATTATATTACTTGGTGGTTCTGATATACAGTTAAACCAATCTAGGTTGAAATCCCCCAGAATAAGGGCTGCTTGTGAGTATGTGGAAGAACACCAGGATAAGAAGTCTTCAAGGCTAGCAGGTGCATTACCAGTTGGAATATAGATCACAATTGTGGTGATGAACTTTTTAGGGTGAAGTTGAAGTTGTGAGATAAGTATGTCCCAATTATTGGGGAAGGGGTAGGAGTTTGGTATTTGATGTAAAGTTAAGTCGGACTTATATAGTAAGGCAGTTACACCCCCTTTACAAAGTGGTCTGTCTTGTCTAATGATATTGTAGCTGGTAAGGAGAACTTCTGAGTTAGCTATGTTTTTATTTAGCCAGGTTTCTGTTAAAGCAACTATATCTGGGAGTAGTGTGCTATTGTGGCCTGGAATTCAGGTGTTTTATTTTTGATACTTCTAATATTAATATTTAGCATTAAACGATGGTTGGTTTTGCTGCTGTTGTTAATTTGCCCAGGGATGAAGATAGTGGGGGTATTATGTTCTGACAATTGTGCTGGAGCAGTTTGTGTTGGACAGGATGGATTTGGGCCTGGGGTGGGGTGGATGTCCCCACTTATGGTGAGCCTGGTGTTAAAATGGTGATACAGATGTTGGAGTTTGGTGATGAGTGTGAGAAAGTATTGTGTTTTTTTGGAGTAGGAATGAAAGCATATGTGTTTAGTTCTGAACTGGTCTGTCATGTTGTTCTTGAACAATTGTGGGTAGATATTATTGTAATGTGTGGTGTCTGTATATGAGAGTGCATAATATAGTGCTGTGCTACTAAGTTTAGGGATATTGCTAGAGCGATAACTTGTGAAGTTATAAAGAATTATGAGAAGACAGACTAGACTTAGTTGTGTGATAGTCATGGTTATAAAGTTTAAGTTCGTTCTAGGTGGAGGTGTGGATAGGAATTAAGTTAGAATGAGAGTGGTTGGGAGTATTTTGTGGTGGAGCAAGTGGGTGTGGTGTAATGTGATTTGACTGGAGGAGCTGTGATTGGTGGAGGTGATGTGAGGTTCAGCTGTGGGTGTGGCTGTGATTATTATAAATGTAGAGGTAGTGGGGGGGGGAGGGAATTGGGGGCAGGGTAGTGGAGCAGAGACAGCCTGAGTGTTAGCGAGTGTGAATGAAGATGGGCAAAGCTCACCAAGACAAGAGTAATGGGCAGCAAAAATTAAGTGTTACTTTACAAATCTGAACACTTTAAACAAATTCCTGAGGTCTAATGGCTTACCAGCAAGTAGAATTAAATTGCTGAAGAGCACTTGTGTCCTGGTGGGAGATTAGTAATTTAAAGATGGCTCCATGCTCAGCACGATTCTAATACAGACTTAGTATTGGGGAAGGGGATAGCACAAAGGGTGAAAACCAGGTGGAATGCAAAGAAACCAGAGAAGTAATCAGTGGAAATTTATCAGTGAAGGCCTCAGAGGGGTGAGTAATAATTCAAACTCTACCTGTAAAGTGAAAGAGAGAAGAGACAGCAAAGTTTATTAAGGTTGGGAGTGTGTCTTCACATTGACTATCCAGTTTGATCAGAGATTAGAGTAGGGAGATGCATTAGCAATGAAGGGGGTGTATAGAGATGCAAATAAACAGGTGGGGCTCAAGTGATACAAACTAAGGCAGAAAGCACTGAGAGGGCTGCTCGATGGTTAATTTAATCATAGAAATCTAAACTAAATGTATAATGTCTATTGGACAGTTAGGATTACTGCACTAGCGGGGGGGCACAAGGCTACAGCAGTCAGTTTTATTAGCATGCTGAGAACTACTAAGAAACACTGCTAATGCTATAGCTTCACTCTCATAACACATACAAGTAGAATGCCTGGGTGGACCGACCCTGCTCTTGAGTCTCAAAATGTATATCGTTGTTTAGTTTTGCAGTACAGATTCCTTCTCAGACTGTATGGGTGGGGTGGTAGCCACAGACTGCAGAGTTGCTTGAGTGTGCTCCTGCTCTTGAGGCTCAAAATGTATATCCTTGTTTAGTTTTGCAGTACTGATTCCTTCTTAGACTGTATGGGTGGGGTAGTTGCCGCAGTCTGCAGAGTTGCTTGAGTGTGCTCAGCAAGCAGAATTCAATTGCTGAAGAGCACTTGTGTCTTGGTGGGAGACTAGTAATTTAAAGACAGTTTCTTCAGTGGGTTCTCGCAAAGAAAGGTATATTTCATAAATTCCTTTTATATGGTTCTGACTACATGTGACTTGTCAATTCTGATTTAGTGTCTGCATTTCATTATGTTATTTTCCTGGGTAGAATTTGGCTTTGCCAAGACCTTGAAGATAAGTACAATTTGTATTTTTTACACAGGTTCATAGGATGATACTAGGCTATTGGCCTGGAGGCCCTTATAAGCCTAGCCAATTATTTTGCACATGTTCCCACAAAGTCAGCACCTGTTTCCCCTGTCCAGTAGGGATACAGGTGGGGATCCCAGGGATGTATTTTCTGTTTGCCATTCAGTTGTTCAGGTTCTTCTTAAAGAGGGCTAGTGAAGTACTCTGCTTAACATGGAGAGGGAGTCTATTCTACAGATGGGGAAGTCTTTAGGACACAAATCTCTCATGCCAACAAGTTCTATTAATGTCACAACCAGGTTGAGGCCTTGAATGCTGGTTGTGAGAGTGGAGTTTGACTTACGGATATGGAGCAACTCCAAGGCTGGGTCTGAGATGGCTTTATATGCCAGGCACAAGAAACCTCTGAGGAGTCTGTACAAGACTGAATAGAGGGACAGGGCATTTAGCTTATCTGTATAGAATAGGTGTTTGAGACCCTGGATTTTCCTGGTCAGGAACCTCTGTATTCTCTCCAACTGCTGCAAGTGATTGGCAAGGTACATGCTTAAGGGGGCATTGTACTCGATAATGGGTCTAATAAGAAGAGGTGTACAGGGATGTTATTACCTCCTTGTTCCTGGATGAAATACCCTTACTTATGAGGTGGGCCATGTAGAAAGCCTTCTGTACAATGGAGGCAACATGGTGGTCAAAAGGCAGGTTGCTATCAACATGGGTGTCCAAGTCCCTCACGACTGATTGCATGCTTAATACATTCTTATTAAGGTGAAAATTAGTGAGGACACCATTTTCCCCAAAGGGGATAATGATGCATTTCTTGGCATTAAGTTTGGGGCGATACTTCTGGCACTAGTTATTAGTTTGAGTAAGGTCCTCATGGAGGATATTCACATCACTAGGGGAATTTAAGACAGCTCCCAGCTTGCCGCTATTTGCAGACTTGGTCAGCCCCAGACCACCGGTTTTAGTTTGCACCACAGAAAAGTATATCCCAAATAGTAGGGGTCCCAAGACTGATACTTGGGGTACACTACCCATTAGGGGTCTACTACAAGAGGTGGATTCCCCTACTTTGACTGAGGGGGCTCTATCAGTGAGCTAGTTAGCTACCCATCTGGTAACATATGGGTTAATGCCTAGCTGGGAGAGATTATCTATTATGCCCAAGTAGAGAATAGAGTTAAAGGCTTTGGCTAGGTCAAATTAGGCAGTGTGCACCATCTTCCCCTCGTCCATGGCTTTGGTGACTGTTTCCAAGAAGTTGACCAAGTTTAACAGGCGTGATCTCCCTTTGACAAAACTAAATTGTGTGGGGTCAAGCGTTTGGAGGTTGCCAATGTCCTTGTTTATAAGGTCCATGATAATGCGTTCCATGGCCTTGCAGATCAGGCTAGTTAGGCTGATGGGCCTATAATTCCCTGGGTCAGTGGATGCTTCACCTTCATGTAGAGGGATGACAGTGGGTGTCCTCCATTCGGCTGGGATGAAGCCATTGCTCAGGCTTTGGTTAAATAGGGCGCCTAATGGAGCTGAAAGCCCATGCCTGAATGCATGTAGGACATAGCCAGGGATGTTGTTGGGTCCTATGGAGACCATATTTTCTACCTTTGAGAGGGCATTGAAGACCTGCTCCCTGGTGATGAGGGGGGCAGGTTCTGGGGATGTCCTGGTTTACTGATGGGGCAGGCAAGGGGGTGACGTTTTCACTGAACCTGTCTGCCAACAGGTTGGTTCTATCTATAGCGTTTGTGTATGTGGTGTCCTTGATCACCAGTTCAGAGCAGATTTGGATGTCACCTTTGAGACTGTGGACATATGTGAAGAAGGCCTTGTGATTATCCTTAATGGATGTGGCCAATTTGGACTCAAAGTTAAACTTAGAGGATTTCACCAGTGATCTTATTTGCTAGTTCAGATGAGGTAGAGATTGCTTCCAACTTGGCACCTGCTAAGGATTACTTCCAACTTGGCACCTGCTCCTTCTTGGTCAGCGCTTGGACAGCACTTTTTTCCTTTTATTATAGAGTTTGTTTATTGCTACTGTACACCAGACAGCTTTACTCTTCCTTGAGAAAGATGATATGGTCCTGTCAGGTATTGCTGAGTCCATACAACTATGTGGATGGCCATATAGTTTTTTGGTGTAGGCTTGAACATTAGTGCTAGTTCCAACTGAATGGATGGTGGCTGTGAAGCTGCTTATACCTGTGCTCAGAAGATTCTAGTCAGCTCTGGAAAAGTTTTTTTTTGTTTGACCCAGATGGGGGGGGGGGGTGTTAGGAGAAATGATCCCTTAAAAAGTGATCGCTTTATGGACTGATCTTACCAAGGAGGAGGATGACACTGCAGGGGGTGCTACAGTGTCTACTCATGTTGGTTAGTACCAGGTCCAGGATATTTTCACCTCTTGTGGGGGTGATGACCAGTTGATCCAATGCATTAGGAATGATGAAGTCAAGAAATCTCTGGGTGTTCATGCCTGGGCTAGAATTGGTCCTTCCACTCTATGGTTGGGTAGTTAAAGTCACCCAGGTTCAGGGTAGAGGATTGAATCTTGATGGATTTAAGTAATTCCAGATAGGTGGAGTGGGTGTCCTGAGTTATGGTTGGGGGTCTGTAGCTAGCTATGATTTAAATAGGTGTTTTGTCAACAGTTAACTGCACTTGGAGTGTCTTCTGTGTGTTATACTGTTTGACCAGCCTAGAGGTGTGTATGTCTTTGATAAATATTGAAACTCCACTTCCTTTAGCTTTGTAGCCCTCCATTTGGGGTCTGAAAGTATAGTAGGATGAGTAATTTGGTAAGGCTGGGGTGCTGTCTGCAGAACTGAACCAGGTTTCAGTGACTGCACAAATGTCAGCATACTCCAGAGTGAGGAGTGCTTGCATCAAGGGCAGTTCCATGCTAAGACTTCTAGCATTTAGCAGCATATCCTTTAAATTTTGTTTAGAAGAATTTTTCACATTGGTAATTTTGTGCTGATCACTTTTCCTAAAAAAGGTACTATGGGGGAGGCAAGAGCCTTTGCCAGAAGCCTGAAGCTCAGGAGAGATAGATGAAGGCCATCTCTGAGAAAGCATTGTGGTCTGTCAATCATGTCCTCCCAGGCTGTCAGATACTGGATCCCCTTGGAATGACACCAGAAACTAAACCAATTGTTAAAGTCAATCACTTTCTGTTTGTATTGATGTATCATTCTGGGTGATGGTAGGATGCTGCTTAAGGCTAGGGACATACCTGCTTGGAACACACATTCAGCGAGCTCAAGCATGTCTCTCTTCATATAGGCCAGAGAGGTACGTCTCAAGTCATTTACACCAACATGGACTATGACAGAGTCAAAATAGTACTTGTTGTTAAGAGACTTGACTGCGTGCATGATGTGGCAGATTCTAGCACCTGACAAGCAACTTACTGTGACTTTTTCCTTGTCTAGCCTGGTGAGGGGCACATCTGTGTGTCACATGATAGAGTCTCCTATGACTAGTATGTTGTGTTTGTGGCTGGTCCTTGGAGGCTGTGAGACACAGGCATGTGTTCTTTGTTTGGTGCTTGGTGCTGTGGGTTGTGATGTGTGTGCGTGTTTTTGTTTCAGAGGTCTCTTTTGTTTAAGTATGTTTTGTTGAGAACCTCCGCATATGTAGGAATGTGTTATACAGGTGTGGGTAGTGTTAGAGGTGTGGTGTTTGTAGTGTTTGCACAGACAACCTTCTCAGTGCCAAATTTACTGGCTTGTGATGGAAACAGCAAGGATTCTAGGTTCTTAATGTAATTGCATCTCTCTCTCTCTCACATGCATGTTATTTTGCAGTTCAACTCTATGTCCTAGTTTCACCAGACAACTCAAGAAAAATGATCTGTTTTGCTTCCAGACAACACAGTGTGCTGAATTATCTGTCATTTTACTATCTTTTGGACTTGTGAAATGGACAGTCTTACATAATTTATAATTTTGTAGAATTCTACTTTGGTATTTCATCTATAGTCCTGACTTCTCTTGTTATGGGAACATTCATCCCTCATCAGGCCCATCATAGAATACAATGCCCCTTTTGAGATGTACCTTACCCGACACTTGCAGCAATTAGAAAGACCCCAAAAGTATCTCACCAAGAGGATCAAGGGTCTCAAACAGATGCCATATGCTGCTCGGTTAAAAAAACTCCAGCTCTACTCAGTTGCATACCGCCTACTTCGAGGCGATCTATGCCTGACATACAAAGCTATGTCAAATCCAGAATTAATGGACATGCTCCACCTCAGTAAATCTAAATCCCTTAGAGCCACACGCTCAAGGGACTTGAACCTCAGCACAGAAATAAATAGAACTTGCTGGAGGGACAGGTTCATAACCCAGAGGCTCCCTTCGCTCTGGAATAGAATTCCAGTTCATGTGAGGCAGAGCACCTCAATGAATCTCTTCAAGAAGAATCTCGATAGGTGGATGGGAGATCGTAGGTTTGTCCAGGGATTACTCCCGTGTCACTATTAGACAGAGGCACAGTAAACTAAACCTTAAAAAGGGCACAGTATACTCAAATCAAGGGGTGGCGTAAGCCATACAGAATCGGGCTAGGCTTATAATTGCCCCAGGGCAGATAGCCTAGTATGAACCTATGAACCTATAATAGATTATACTACTTGAAGGACTTTCCTTTGGCACTTCACCCCTTTTGCCCATTTTGAGTTGATATTAACACCCTAGGTCATAGTCATCATATTCTGAAGAAGCATGTTCATAGGTTCATAGGTTGGTACTAGGCTATTGGCCCTAGGGCCTATACAAGCCTAGCCATAACAATTCCATGGCTATTTCTTCCCACACTATTTACTTTCATGGACCCCTGTCTAGCAGGGCGACTGACGTGATCCCCGGGGTGAATTTCCTTTCTCCCATCCAATCATCAAGGTTCCTTTTGAAGAGGGCCAAAGAGGCACTCTGCTTGACATGTATGGGCAGTCTATTCCAGAATCTGGGGAGTCTCTGGGACAGGAACCTATCCCTCCAGCATGTTTTGTTTATTGTAATGACAAGTTTTAGATCCCTGGAGCATGTGGATCTGAGGGATTGGTATTTCTCTAAGTGTAGCATGTCCAACAGCTCCAGGTTTGACATGGCCTTGTATGTTAAGCAGAGATCGCCTCGGAGTAGACGATATGCGACAGAGTATACTGGAGTTTTTTAAGGCGGTCAGCATAGGGCATCTGCTTTAGGCCTGTGATTCTTTTAGTGAGGTATTTTTGCGGCCTTTCCAGTTGTTGCAGATGTCTTGAGAGGTACATACCAAATAGGGCGTTGTATTCCATAATGGGTCTAATGAGGGATGAGTACAGAGGGAAAATGACTTCCTTTTTTCTGGATGAAAAGCCCTTAGTGATGAGGTGTGCCACATAGAAGGATGTGGTGAGAACAGGCAATGTTTGGCATAGGGGTCTCTAACTTTTCAGATTTGCCAACCACTAGTGTGTCCAATATTCCCCCTGAAGTGAAGTGCTGCACTGCCTGAATGTTGGTCTTCTTTAATGTACCCAGTGGGGCATTGTGGTCTGTGATACTTTTTTTTTAAGTCAGAGTGCTTTATCACATGTTCCTAATGATCATCAACCTTCCCAATCAAATTCATCCCAGTTATCCCCAATACTAGCAATGCACCCAGTTTAGTACAGGGACCAGCCATCCAGTGAGATTGTCATACAGCCAGCCATGTGGGCTTTTATGCCCCTGCCCATACACATGCCTTCCACTCTATCCCCATGGGGATGTGTGCCCTCATATCCTGACACAGGTAAGATTGGCTTTCTCTGAAGGCTGGTGCCCTATGGCATCTGTTATGGTTTGTCTTTCAGCTGAGAATAACCCAGTAGTCACACCCCAGCTGCTCACATTATCTAAGATGGGAGCTATGGGTGTGTTTTCTAATAAGACCCTAATCCCAGCCATTGGTGCTGATGCATCCACCTTCACCACCAGAGGGTCTATTTACTTCCACATTCTGTGTATGTGCATTTCTTCACATACACAGACATGGACCACCTTCACCAGCTTGGGTTACCACAGCTCATTCTTTTCCCAACTTTGGCATCTGCTTTCTTTGATGTAGGCCACTTCCTAGCATTGGAACACTAGCTAATCTATCTGAGAATAACTGCATCCCCAGTCAGATGGGTGGTTCCATAGCCATTCCAATCCAATGTTTCACTACTACCTGGACTGTAATCAAGATGTTATCCTTCTGTACTGTAGAGCTGGGCAAACCGTAGCAGCTTTTATCTCTATCTATGCAGGCAATATATTCAAATGTAAGATTCATCCACAATAACCATTGTAGTATCTTGAACTTGTTGTATGATGCTGACATTGCATTCATCATGCAGACCTGGCAAAATAAGAATTTTGGTCTTTATTTTGCAGTTGCTGTTCTTAATGGGTTTCCACTGTACAACGGCTGAGATCTGGCAAAATCAGTGGCAAGGCTACAATGTGTTGTCTACCTCATCTGAGACTGATGATGATTAAGCTTAGGTCTACTAATACTTTTGAGTATATCATGGATACAGAAATGGGTTCCTTTTCATTTACTGACCACTTAATAATTTGAGAATGTTCCTTCTGGGATTTATGGACTTTCTTGGTTGCTCAGTGTTCTTGCCAGCAAGCTAGTTCATTTTGAGCAACTTCAACATCTGTGGCTCTTCTATAGGATTTCCTTTTTGTTATGAAAGGATATGGCTTTACTCAAATACTGATGAATTAGTTTCAGACTATAATGTGACTATACATTCCTTGCTAGATTTTCTTGCCCCTCTTCATGGCTGATTTCAAACCGCATGAGCCATGGCTGGTCATGGAGGTACATTTTTTGAGGACATAAGGCCAAAGGCTTGAATGTAAACCTAGACACACAGTCAGATTTATATGGTTTATAAGCCAGAGATCACCCAGTAGAAGGCATCATTACTGTCAAGGAAGGTCTCAGATTCTAATTGTCCAGCTTTGTTTCTCTGGGTAGTTGGCAGTCTGAGTAATCCAGTTGTTTTTTCTACCAACTGAGCACTTTCTTCTGAAAAAAAGTGAATAGGCTGCTTATTTGTAACAGCTAAAGTGATCTCATTGCAAGTTGTTTCATCAACCACAATAAACTCAAAAGGTGTCTAAGGTATTTGTGTGGAGATTTTTGCTTAGAATTGGTATGAGTTCTAGGAGAATGGCTTTTGAAACTGGTTTCCTTAATATCAGGCATGAGATCTGCTACCTGCAGCCAGGATCTTTGCTCACCAGGATTGTTTTTACTTGCCTTGCTATGCTTGTATTTATGATTTATGAAATCATCACTGCTTTTCTAAGTTCTTTTGGTTTTCCAGCTAATACAAATGGGTGTCTGGTTGCCCTGGATCTGAAGAACCATAATTTAGATCCAGAATAATTTGAATAATTACAACCTCCTATCTAGCCTTCAATTTACTGATAAAGTTATCAAGATTGTTTGCTTACAGCTTGAGTATGTACTAAACCATACTGTTCATGATCCATTTCAGTCCAGTTTCCATATGAGATACATTATTGAAACAGACATTAATTCTATCCTAAGTGACCTCCTTATGATGAGGAATCAGTGAAATTAATCTGTTTTGCTCCTCCTTGATCTTTCTTCTGCATTTGACATGGCATATCACTATGTTGTTTTTGATTTGCTGCAAACTTGCTGTGGAGCTGCAAGTATCAACCTTGAATGATTTGCATTCTACCTTACAGGATACATCTGATGGATTATTTCAGGAATAAAGTCATAATTTCTGTACCCATTACATATGGACATCAACTGGGTTTCATACTGGGTCCTTTAGTGTTCTCTCTGTACATATCACCACAGAGTGAGCTTATAAGAAACAGAGTGAGAGGTCTTCGTTGTCATTGTTATGCTGATAGTATTCAGTTTGCCATTCTTTTCCTTGAGGCAGAGTTTTTTGCATATTCTTTAACTGAGGATCTAGAACTGAATGAATACCAATTAGCTGTGGATTAGCATGACTTGAATTGTTGCCATGGTTATTTATGTGAACAGAAGGGATCTAATTGTCCAACCCTTAATCATGTTATTTACAACAGTGATAGGTTGGGTTGGCTTTAGTAAAGAAGATAAGAACTCTTGGTATGAACTTTAATAGATTGACACTAAAGAACCAGATGTTGACTGTTGTGAAAATATAATGTTTTCATCTCTGTAGCATGTCTCATTTAAGCATCTTGTTTGACTGGAGAACTTTTGGTTGTACTGCATGACCTGGTATCTTCTTATGTCAGTTACTATAACCACTAACTAATGAACTTGACCTCTCATTAGTCTAGAATTCCACAATGGGGCTATTATTAACTTTTAGTTATGTACTTACCATAACTTTAGATGTATTGGATCCATCTCGCCTACATTCTGTACAGATGGGTTTGGAGCCGATCCTCAGCTCCGACTCGGCACGCTATACTATAGCACGAAGTCTCTTATTGGCTGAGCCTCCTCATATCCCAGGATGCCCCACTACTGCTTCCCCAGATCTTGTTTGTCCGCACACATGCACACACACATAGACTGTTGTTATAAGATTGCCAGGTGTTTCAAGAGAGGAAAAAACAGTTGTATTCGGATAGTTCGGTCTCTTCTGGCCTCCAAGGCAGGGGGAAGGAGGGTGGGTTATTAGGAATGTAGGCGAGATGGATCCCATACATCTAAAGTTATGGTAAGTACATAACTAAAAGATGTAATGTGATCCTATCTCACCTACATTCTGTAAAGATGGGACAGCGTCCCTAGCACCTAATTCCTGGGTGGCTCATTGGAAAACAGTCAGGAGAACCGTGGAACTGAAGGAAGCTCGGCCCCTGGATGCCACATCTAATTTGTAGTGAGAAATAAAGGTATGAAGAGAAGACCACGTAGCAGCTGCACAGATGTCACTAATAGACAGTTTGGAATGAAAAGCCGCCGAAGTGGACATAGCCCTGGTAGAATGAGCTTTCACAGGAATTGTAAGCTCTTTATTTGAAATGTGATAAATATGACTGATACAGTCTCTGATCCACTTGGCAATAGTGACTTTCGTGATGGCTTTGCCCAATTTATTGTCCGAAAAAGACACAAAAAGTTGATCTGATTTTCGTGCTTGTTGTGTCCTATCCAAATAGAAACGTAATTGTCTGTGCACATCTAAGCTGTGAAAGGTATACTCAGCTCTGTCTGTATACTTAGGGAAAAAAACTGGTAATTCTAGAGATTGTTGCAAGCAAAATTTAGAACAAACCTTTGGTATAAAGGATGGATTTGGTCTTAGAGAAACTCTATCCTTGTCAAATATCAGGTATGGTGGATTGATACATAAGGCTTGAAGTTCTGAAACTCTCATGGCTGATGTGATAGCAACTAGAAGGGCAGTCTTCCAAGAAAGAAATTTCAAGTCACAGGTAGCAGCCGGCTCAAAGGGGGGTGCTGTTAATGCTCCTAACACTACGTTAAGGTCCCACGGTGGTGCAGGATGCGATATAGGTGGCCTAAGAAGCCAAGCTCCTTTGATAAAGGCTTTGCACAACTTGTTGCTCATTAAAGGTGGTTCGACATCCTCATGAAAATTGGAAATAGCCGCCAATTGAACTTTGATGGTGGACACCGAACAACCCTGGTTGAACAGGGAGGTTAAAAATTTCAGAACCTCTGACACAGAAGCTGTCATAGGGTCTAATCCTCTGAGTTGAGCCCAAATAGCAAACCTCTTCCACTTACTGCTATACATCTTTTTTGTAGAAGACTTGTGGGCCGATGACAAAATATGCATAACCTCAGGGTCGAAAGAATGGCTCCTGACTATGGTCGGAAGAGGAGTAGCCAAGCTGCTAGCTTGAATGAATGGAGGGACTGATGGAGCTGTCCTGACTGATGTATCAGAAGGTCCGGAACTTGGTCCAGGAACCAGGGACCGTCCAATGCATACTTGCGAAGAAAGGGGAACCATACTTGACGAGGCCAGTATGGGGTGATAAGAATCATTTTGCTTCCCAAACGAATCGCCTTCTGAACCACCTTGGGAATAAGGGGAACAGGAGGAAAGGCATATAGCAGACCCGGAGGCCAGGCTTGGACTAGAGCATCCTTGGGGGTCTCGCCCGGAACTGGAATGAGAGAGAAGAACTGCTGGCATTTTGCATTGAGGGGAGTTGCAAAAAGATCGCAACATGGGATTCCCCATCTCATGAAAATCTGTGTTACCACCTTGTGATTCAAGGACCATTCGTGTGGGGAGAGAATAGTCCTGCTCAGTCTGTCGGCTATCACATTGGATGTTCCCGGAATGTGTGTTGCCACTAGAAAGTGTTTGGTAGCAATCGCCCAATCCCATACCTTCATGGCCTCTCTGCAAAGGGGGTAGGATCTGGTCCCTCCTTGCTTGTTCAAATACCAGACTACCGACATGTTGTCAGACTGAATGGCAATCGTCCCCTGGGGGAGGTGGTCGTGTAGTGCTTGTAACGTTAGAAGCACCTCCCTCATTTCCAGGATATTGATGTGGAGAAGATTCTCGTCGGAGTGCCACGTGCCTTGGACCGACCTGTCCAGATAATGTCCCCCCCACCCTGTCTGGGAGGCGTCCGTAGTCAACGTGGCTGAGGGGGATGGAGGGACGAAGGGTCGCCCCTGATCCAGGTTGGAGGAATGAAGCCACCAACGAAGATCCTGTTTGCACGTCTCTGTTACCAATATGTGGTGAATGAGGGGGAGGTCTTGATAAGACCATTGGGCTAAGAGGGGCCACTGAAGTATCCTCATATGTAACCTTGCAAATGGAACAAGAAGAATGGTGGCTGACATGGAACCCAACAGCTGCAGAACCATTCTGGCTGGAGCTCGACGTCTGAGGAGTAACACCCGCACCTGAGACTGCAATGTTGCTATCCTTTCCGCAGGAAGATAGACTCGCATCTGCCTTGAGTCTATTTCTGCACCAATAAACAGAATACGCTGTGATGGCAGCAATACAGATTTTGTCCAATTGAAGGTGATGCCTAAGGAGCTGCCTAGGGAGATAGTGGCTGCTAGAGTTCTTAAGAGTAGATGCCTTGAGGTGGCAGTTAGGAGCCAGTCATCTAAGTATGAAAACACCTGGAATCCTAGACTCCTCAGGTGAGCAGTCACCACTGCCAAATATTTGGTGAACACCCTGGGGGCTGTGGTGAGACCAAATGGCAGTGCATGGAACTGGAAATGACTGTCCCCTAGGCTGAAGCGCAAGTGTCTCCTCGATGCCTGATTTACCAGAATGTGATAATAGGCGTCCTTGAGATCTATGGAGCACATCCAAACACCTTTCTCCAGAAGCGGGAGAATGGTTTGCAAGGTGACCATCCGGAATTTGGACTTTTTCACTGATCGGTTTAATTTGCTGAGATCCAAAATGGGTCTCAAGTCCCCTGTCTTTTTTGGTACCAAAAAGAATCTCGAGTAAGTCCCTGATCCGGTCTGATCTGCGGGGACAGGTTGGATGACTCCTTTTTGAAGCAGCTTTGAAATTACGATAGCTGCCATATCCCATTGACTGGGTGGCGGGTCCGGGATTCTTTGGGACGGTGGGGGGGGGTTGAAAAAAGGGAATGGTGTAACCTCCGGCGATGATTCGGAGCACCCATTGGTCCTGGGTGATACTTTCCCAGGCCTTTAGATGCCTCGAAAAATGACCACCGACTGGCTCCAGAGCTGCACAGTCGGGCACTCCTTCAGGGCTGCTGGAAGGAGGAGGAGCCACGAAAGGACTCGCGGTCTCCAGTGTTGCAGGGGCCTCCGCCGCCTCTGGGACGGTGTTTCCCTGAAAAATTTCCCCTTCCTCTGCCTCTAGAAGGGGAATCGCTCTGCTGCAATGAGTAAGACTTTTGAGACTTACGGAACCACATTTTCCCCCCTCTTCGAGCCTTGGGATAAGGTCTGAAGGGAGTGGAAAACCAGGCCCCTACAGCAGTAAAAGTCTTGCCCTCCTGCTCGCAGCGAGTCAAAGTGTCCTTTACCTTGGGTCCAAAAAGGGAGGACCCATCAAAGGGGGCATCAGCAAAGGAAGACTTAAAGGCCTCCTCAAAATGACACAGACGTAGCCAGGCTTGTCTCCGTTGAGCAACACCTGTGCCCGCCGCTCTGCTCGCTCCCTCGGCTGCATACGAAATGAGCCTCATGGACGAGTTGGATAGGGAGGATAGGGTAGCCAACTGGGAGTTAACCATCTGGGCCAACTGCTCAGGTAAGTCACCAGAGAGGGTATCTGAAAGCTCCTTGACCAGATCCCTCTGCAGTCTTGTAAAATGCGTCAGGTAATTCAAAGACCTTAATGTAAAGGTTGCTGAAGCAAGGGTGCGCTTTCCGTACCAATCCATGCTCCTAGACTCCTTATTAGGAGGATGGACTGACATTGAAGCCTCTGCCACATATTGTTGGGTAGCAGATGCCACCACCAAGGCATCTACAGCCACACCTTTGGTAAGAAAGTCCTTATCCGGGGTGCCGAAGGTTGTAGTGTTGGGTGGTGGAGGAGAGGGTTGTCTGTGTACATGAGGCAATTGCTGCATTGCCCAGTATGCCCAATTCACCAGGTGGACAGGAGAAATCACGGAAGCCCCAGCCCTTGGACATGCCTGGTTTGGGGCTTTTTTTTTTCTTGTATATAAAGTATGGGAGCTGTTTCCTTAGCAAGGTACTTTGCAATTATAGGCTATTTAGTGCCTACTATTAATTTATCCTTGTTAACAAGGAGGTTCAGGAGAATGTTTGTATGAGTTTAGGGCTTCCTAGTGCTTTCCAGCGGGAATTATTAGAGAAAGTGCTAGTCACAGGGATGTCTCTTAAAGGTAAGATTGAAAAGAATGCACTCTGCAATGTGCACTAGAGGTTAGATGTGAAAGTAGGTAACTTGAGTTTTACCTGTTTAAAAGTTAAGGTTTAGTGGAGAGTTACTATTTTTAAAACAGCAAGATGGATTGAAAGTTGGTCACTTTTGTATTTTGGTACTATGAAATACTGTGGGATGACCAATAAATTTAAATAATTGAAGGAATTGGGATTTCAAAATGATGATTTTGTGATTACTCCACATAAGCCAGTGAAAGTAGAGAGGAAAATGAGATATATGGTCAGATTAACATAAGGCGGAGCAACTAGAAAGACAGTGGTATTAACAAGACAACTTAAATCGTGGGAGGGCGGGAAAAATTCTGCCTGACTCAGAACAGAGAGAACTAATGGTCTCTTTGAAGTTTTAATATCTTTCTGTTAAAACAGAATGCAAGCAAAACACAAGGTAAAGAAAAGCAAACTACAGTATTCAAAATATAGAAAACCCAATACAGTAATACAAAAAATAAAAGCAAACTAACCTTTCCTTCACAGCAAAGTGTAGCAGAGTCTGGATGAGCCTTTCTGGTAAAAGCCACTACTACCTGGACTGTAATCAAGATGTTATCCTTCTGTACTGTAGAGCTGGGCAAACCTTAGCAGCTTTTATCTCTATCTATGCAGGCAATATATTCAAATGTAAGATTCATCCACAATAACCCTTGTAGTATCTTGAACTTGTTGCATGATGCTGACATTGCATTCATCATGCAGACCTGACAAAATAAGAATTTTGGTCTTTATTTTGCAGTTGCTGTTCTTAATGGGTTTCCACTGTACAACGGCTGAGATCTGGCAAGATTAGTGGCAAGGCTACAATGTGTTGTCTACCTCATCTGAGACTGATGATGATTAAGCTTAGGTCTACTAATACATTTGAGTATATCATGGATACAGAAATGGGTTCCTTTTCATTTACTGACCACATAATAACTTGAGAATGTTCCTTCTGGGATTTATGGACTTTCTTGGTTGCTCAGTGTTCTTGCCAGCAAACTAGTTCATTCTGAGCAACTTCAACATCTGTAGCTCTTCTATAGGATTTCCTTTTTGTTATGAAAGGATTTGGCTTTACTCAAATACTGATGAATTAGTTTCATACTATAATGTGACTATACATTTCTTGCTAGATTTTCTTGCCCCTCTTCATGGCTGACTTCAAACCACATGAGCCACGGCTGGTCATGGAGCTACATTTTTTGAGGACATAAGGCCAAAGGCTTGAATGTAAACCCAGACACACGGTCGGATTTATATGGTTTATAAGCCAGAGATCACCCAGTAGAAGGCATCATTACTGTCAATGGAGGTCTCAGATTCTAATTGTCCAGCTTTGCTTCTCTGGGTAGTTGGCAGCCTGAGTAATCCAGTTGCTTTTTTTCTACCAACAGAGCACTTTCTTCTGAAAAAAAGTGAATAGGCTGCTTATTTGCAACAGCTAAAGTGATCTCATTGCAAGTTGTTTCATCAACCACAATAAACTCAAAAGGTGTCTAAGGTATTTGTGTGACCAGATTTTTGGCTTGAAGGTGGTATGAGTTCTAGGAGAATGGCTTTTGAAACTGGTTTCCTTAATATCAGGCATGAGATCTGCTACCTGCAGCCAGGATCTTTGCTCACCAGGATTGTTTTTACTTGCCTTGCTATGCTTGTATTTATGATTTGCTGAAATCATCACTGCTTATCTAAGTGGTTTTGGTTTTCCAGCTAATACAAATGGGTGTCTGGTTGCCCTGGATCTGAAGAACCATAATTTAGATCCAGAATAATTTGAATAATTACAACCTCCTATCTAGCCTTCAATTTACTGATAAAGTTATCAAGATTGTTTGCTTACAACAGCTTGGTATGTATGGAGTCCCATACTGTTCATGATCCATTTTCAGTCCAGTTTCCATATGAGATACATTATTGAAACAGACATTAATTCTATCTAAAATGACCTCCTTATGATGATGAGAATCAGTGAAATTAATCTGTTTTGCTCCTCCTTGATCTTTCTTCTGCATTTGACATGGCATATCACTATGTTGTTTTTGATTTGCTGCAAACTTGCTGTGGAGCTGCAAAGTATCAACCTTGAATGATTTGCATTCTGCCTTACAGGATACATCTGATGGATTATTTCAGGAATAAAGTCATAATTTCTGTACCCATTACATATGGACATCAACTGGGTTTCATACTGGGTACTTTAGTGTTCTCTCTGTACATATCACCACAGAGTGAGCTTATAAGAAACAGAGAGAGGTGTTCGTTGTCGTTGTTTTGCTGATAGTATTCAGTTTGCACCATTTCTTTTCCTTGAGGCAGAGTTTTTTGCATATTGCTTTAACTGAGGATCTAGAACTGAATGAATACCAATTAGCTGGCATAATAGCATGACTTGAATTGTTGCCTTACCATGGTTATTTATGTGAACAGAAGGGATCTAATTGTCTAACCCCATAATCATGTTATTTACAACAGTGATAGGTTGGGTTGGCTTTAGTAAAGAAGATAAGAACTCTTGGTATGAACTTTAATAGATTGACACTAAAGAACCAGATGTTGACTGTTGTGAAAATATAATGTTTTCATCTCTGTAGCATGTCTCATTTAAGCATCTTGTTTGACTGGAGAACTTTTGGTTGTACTGCATGACCTGGTGTCTTCTTATGTCAGTTACTATAACCTCTAACTAATGAACTTGACCTCTCATTAGTCTAGAATTCCACAATGGGGCTATTATTAACTAGGCTCTTGCATTTATAACATATTGGCTCTGTTTTGTGGAGTTTGTACAGGATGTCTAATTGTTTTTGGGTCACCTCTAAATTTTTATTGATGGTTTATTTAGTACTATATAATCTGGTTTTCCTGCAAATCAAGGTCTTTTTAGTCCCTTACTGTCCTGTTAGGCCCAATATTCTTGTTCCTGGGACTTTTGGAGAATCCTAGGGCATTTCAGAGACCTCTGGCATTCATGCCTTTTGTTATCAGGTTTCTTATCTTTGGAGCATTCTTCCTAGTGACTTTGAGATTCTTATATGGGTTCAAAAAGTACCTTACAATCATTTTGTCTGAACTTGATTTTAATTTTGATATTTCTTAGTTTTCATTGTTCATTGCATTCCATCTGCTGCATTAATTTTTAGGCATTCCTCATAGCAGGGGCTTGTTTTCCTGGTTTTATCTTTTTCTTTCATGTTTACCCAGTATGTGTTTTCAATTTTAATATGTGTTTTTTTTTTTTTTTTATGTTTTTCTTTAAATTTGTATTTACTTGTTTTTACAGAGTTTCATTGTAATGGTACTCGACAACAAGATCCTTAATGAGCTTTTGAAACTTGGCTCAACTGTGTGTTGATAGCACTCCCTGTATACCAGAATTCAGCACCTATCGTGTATTTAAGCTCCCTGGGAACTGGGGGGAGGAGTGTTATTCAGAAAACATCACTTCCCTGCCAAATCCTACAAGAAACTAATCTGAAGCTCACAGAGGTCCTAGTAATGTGAAATATAACAAACTATAATATGATTACTAATTGCAAGACCCCTTCACTATTGTCCATCAGAAGATTGATGGAATATATGGAGCAACAGTTTGTAGTGACTGAGGATAAGACAAATCGGAAGCATCTGATCATTTGCTACATGGTGATGCTCTGGTGCCTTCAGTAGGAAACCAGTATAAAAGTTAATTTGGAGTTGCACAGCAAGGGAAGGAGCAGGAAACAGTGGCAACTCTTATGCAGGCAATGTTGTTGAGTGATAGACCAGTGAATTCCCATATGAAAAAGAAATGGATTATGCAGGATGCAGCTAAAGAAGAAATGTCGCAGGAAGATGTTCTGGAACTTTCTGTAGAATGACTGCAGGAAACAGAGAGCAAAAAACGTGCCTTCAGTTTAGAAAAAAATGGTCTAAGGAAAGAGTTTCTTGATTTAATAAAGATGGATAGACATAATAAGATTGATGAAAGAAATAGATTACAGAAAGTAAGACCCAAAATGTTAAAATAGATGAACACAGTAATCAAGACAATGAACTGAAAAAATATTAAGAAAAGTTCCTAATTGGAAAAACCCTAGGCCCAGATGCAGTACTTAATTCTGGCTAAAAGTATTAACATATTTACATGAATATTTATTCTTGAGTAAAACCTACTTATATGTGCAGCCCAAACAAATACCAGCCAGGTCAACAACATGGAAAATGATACTCCTCCTTAAGAGAGAACTTGTAAGCCATCCTAAAAACTATAGACCATTAACTTGCCTTCTGACGATGTATGAACTATATACTGGAATTGATGCTGACAGAGTTTATAGTCATTTAGAAGAAAACTCAATCATGGCAATAGAACGAAAGGGTAATAAAAGAAAGTCATATGGAACAAAGGATCATGCTTTGCTAAACAGAGCCATAATAGAGAATTAGAAAAAGGGGAAGAATCTAAGTATGGCATTGATTGAAAAAAAAAAACATTTGACAGTATCCCACCTTCATGGATAAAGGAGTGCTTACAGATGTATAAGAAACACCCTACTTTGATCAGTTATATTACACTGAACATGAAACAGTTGCAGACCACTTTGCAATTAAGTCATGATAAAAAGCAAATTATTGTCCCAGAGATAACAATTGAAAGGAGGATATTCTGTGGGTATCCGTTGTCACTGCTGTTGTTTTATTTTGCCCTTAACCCATTAAGCTTTTTAATAGATTAAGTCCTGGTTACAATTTGACTCCCAGAGAACAACCTTGCTTAAAGATTTTCATCTACTTTTTATGGATGACTTAAAACTGTATACTTCAGCAGATTAGGAGTTGAAAGCAAATCTGCAAGTGGTTAAAACTTTCTCAGATGATATAAGAAAGACATTTGGTCCTGATAAATGTACAAAAGCAGTGTTTAAAGCAGGACAACAGCAGCATCAAGAAAATAATCAGTCTGGGACAGGAATGTGATACAAAGGAACTTGAGCAGGAAGGAGTGTATAATTATTTGGGAGTTGATGGAGAATGGCAATAAAACATGAGCATATGCATGTAAAATTCAGTAAGGAATACGTTAGAAGACTAAAACTAATATTGAAAACAGCCTATAAATAAAGGAATAAAGTTCAAGCTATAAACCAATTTGCTCTTCCTGTTCTAAATTACAGTTTTGGAGTGATTTACTAGCCCCAAAAGGAATTGGATTAGTTGGACAGAAAAACTAGAAAAATGCTTCAGGCTTATTAAATGATATATGAAAATCAGTGCGTATACCAAGAATATATATTACAGACTCTGAAGGAGTTATGGGCCTCCAGAACTGAGTACATGCATAGTTCTGCAATCCCGTAACTGCATACATATCTGATGACTTCGTTGAATCAAGCATAGTGAAAGTTTTACAACATGAGGAGAAGAGAGGAAATCTAAGATGACATCTTTGCTTAGTTTAGCAGAAGCATTCAGATGGCAAGTGGGAATGAAAATCAAACCAGAAGCAGTCACAAAATAGGGCAGTAAATGAATGTGCCAAAAACAAACCACAAAGCATTATAGAGAATGATGAAGTGTACATCACATGGGATTGCCCATTAGCAACAATTTAAAAATTGATGCCAGCAAACTAGATATAGTAATCCATGAAAAAAAAGAGAAAAGTAGCATTAATCATTGAAACGTCTACATAGAGATTACAGTGTCTCACATGACATTACAGTGTCTCACACACAGAGACACAAAATCATAAAATGCAAGATTTGCAGCCAGAAACAAGAGCAATGTAGAAGAAAGATACTCATACAGTTCCAACAACAGTAGAAGCAATGGGTCTCATAAAAAAAAATTACAATCTTATTTAGATATGCTATCAATACATGTAACTCCTCATAAATTGCAAGAGTCAGGTGTGCAGGTGATGGAAAGAGCACTTTTGGCTGACATCAAAAATCAAAATAAACAATATTAATTTCATGAACTTTAGTCATACCCTGACATAGCAATGGGGTCCATTCCCATCATGATATCAGAAACTCAAAAAACTTTTAAAGATGAAATCAATAGAAGTATTTGAGATTACATGAAATATTGGAAGGACAGAAAGATCTGGAGCTGTTTGGACTTTGTAAAAATATGATGGGTCAATGGACAGGCATTGCAAAGACTTTGTTGAGTGTTGGGAAAGCAATCACTTTGTTAACACCAAACACCAAATGACAGGAAATACTGGATTACTACAGTTATCTTGGAAAAATCTGTGATGTTGTATGAAAAGAAAACATCCGGTGGCAGTTGTAGCATCTGGTAAATTAATTTCTGCAGCTGAATGACAGGTGTTTTTAGACCATAACTATTCAAAGGCTACATTTCAGCATTGTCTGTAGTTTATTGAGGCTTTTAAAGACTATAAACAATGCAAGTTAAAATAAAGATTGACTTTTCCTTCTTTAGAGTGATGGAATCTTAATATTTATGAGTGCAGAGGAGAAGATGGCTAAATTGTTTGAATTACTTAGGACATTAAACTGTGATAAATGGGGATTAAACTACACCAAACATTGACACCATTTATTCAGATAACCTGCAATTTTAAACATCGTATTTTAACACAGTCGATGCCATGACCATGCAAACTTCACACTGTGAATTATAAAAGTTTCTATTACATGTTTCTTATGATGAATCAAGTTCTCGGACAGTGAAGAACCTGGCAATGAATGTGTTTGCTAAACAAAAGCATGACGGGCAAATTACAAACTAAATTCTTTGCTAAGAGACATGGTCTGCCTCAATAAAGTGCATACTTCTTCCAAAGGAGTGCTACTGAACCAATGACAAATGTCAAAGGAAAGCTTAACCGAATGAGTTTTTGTGAAGGTAGTATTTATGTCATGTGATTATCCATTTTTTGTCAATAAGGAAAATAACTAATTTTACACATTCCTAACAAAGGTAAAAGGGAAGTAAGCAAATGTTAATCAGTCATCTATTTTTTTTCATATCCAATGACAATAACACATTTTATAAAGAGTTATATGCAATCTTTGGTGACAGATTTTTTTTTCTAATGGACTTTTTGAATTTATATTTTAATTGACAATTTCAGTTCATATATATATAGCTTTTTCTAAACATACGGTTCACATTCAAATTATTGCCTCAGGAGTTGCACAGCATATCAGGCTATTTTCATTGCAAATATGAAAAGCAGCTTGACAGAACAACTATTTCATAAAAATATGTCTCATTACCAAGATGATATATTGCTGTATGCAGATGATATTCAGAGAGACCAAATATGGAGGTAAGTATTTTCATTGCTGTAGGCATAGATATAAACTAGCTTAAGGGTAATGTTGGACCTTTTGGGGCGTCACTTTGAACTGTTTAGATCAGATAAAATTGCAGACTATTACAATTCTAGCAGTCCTTATATGTGAGAGACCACATTATTTACTTTTTGGGACTATATGCCTTTCCACATGTTTTATTCCTGACTAAAATAAGACTGATGTACCAGCAAAGAAAGCCTGGAAGAATATGACAAACATACCCAATTAGCTGCACTACAGAGAGAAAGTTCTAGTTTCAGACAGCACCTTAGTCTTTCTATCTTGTTATAACAGTCATATTTGTTTATTTAAAATGCTGATTATGCAGGTTTTCCAGCCTGAAGAAAGGCATTTACTTACAGGGAAATATCTACTGATAAAAAAACACTTATAAAGGCCCAAGTACATCACAACTGCAGCAGAAGCAGTACAACATGTCCAGTACATAAAAGAATGGAATATATCACCTGGATTTGCAACAGTGCTAATGTCTGGCAGCCAACTCAAAAGGCATTAATAATTAACACAACAAATGAAAAAAATGTTCAGTCTATGTTTCTGTGTTGCAAATATGCAAATATAAGCAAATGCAAATAATTCATGCACTGTATGATTATAGCATAAATGAAAACAGTACTGTAATGGAAATGACTGTGACTGCCATTTTAGGTATGACTTAAAGAAGCCAAAGAGGTAAGGTGACAAGTTGCCCAGAAACAATAAATAGTAGGAAAAGAGTAATGTAAAAAGTATAAAGCAGCAGGAAATGAGGGAGAATAGTAAGTGTGTTGTAGGTAAATGCATTTCATAGCTTACTTCAGGTGTATTAGAAACCATTATTAGACAAGACACACTAGAAAGAACAGGTTAATTAGAAATGGAAGAGAAAAAATAGGTTGCTGTAAGCAGCCAGACATTAATACAAGAACATGCCTAACTGCTACATTACACAGACCAGGAACATTTCAATTTAAGTCCATAGAAAAGTAACTGTGGTATCTTCCACACCGATAAAATAGCAGCACGTTAAATGTCTGACAAAAAACCTGAGATTTTGAAAGTACATTTATTTAAGCTGAAGCAACTCCACAAATGAAAATTCTCAAGACACTGCTTTTGGAGTTATAGAGAACCTTAAATACCACACAGAGGAACACAGGCAGTGTTTGTTGCACATTGGACAGGCACAATTCAGTGCATAGTGCAAAGTTATACAAATGAAAGTCAATGTCAAATTCAGGACCAGTGCACTCTTTCAAGCACTGTGTAGTGTTGTCTGCAATACCCACCACTCAAAATAAACTTTGCCATTTCATGGTATTCATTTTCTAATGTGATACAAATAATTGCCTGAGGGGTGGAAGACAGGTTGTACAGTTAGAAATAGGTACATATTCTACACTAGCACTACTTTACTATGGGTCTTAGGTACAAAGCAGTTGCCATGCTTGTAGAATATAAGCTCTTGATCACAGAAAGCACTAGCACAGTGTAAAGCAGTAGCTCAGAACATTAGTTCATAGGTTCATAGGTAGGTACTAGGCTATCAGCCCAAGGGCCTAAGTAAGCCTAGACAACAAGGTTCCCTGGCTTACGCCACCCAGGAAAGTTATTTTCCTGTGCCCCTGTCGAGCAGAGCCACAGAAGTGATCCCCGGGGTGTATTTCCTATTTCCCATCCACTCATCAAGATTTTTCTTGAAGAGTGCTAAAGAGGAACTTTGCTTGACATAGATGGGTAGCCTGTTCCAGAGTATGGGAAGTCTCTGGGACAGGAATCTATCCCTCCAGCATGTCCTGTTTATTGTGGTGACAAGGTTTAGGTCCCTGGAGCATGTAGCTCAAAGGGATTGGGATTTCTTTAGGTGTAGCATGTCCAACAGCTCTGGGTTTGACACAGCTTTATATGTTAGGCAGAGATCACCTCGGAGTAGGTGATATGCTATGGAATAAAGCTGGAGTTTTTTGAGACGGTCAGTGTAGGGCATCTGTTTGAGGCCAGTAATCCTCTTTGTGAGGTACTTCTGTGGTCTTTCCAGCTGCTGCAAATGTCTTGTGAAGTACATTCCAAAAGTGGCGTTGTACTCTATAATGTGTCTAATGAGTGTCGAGTAGAGGGGAACAATGACCTCTTTTTTCCTGGATGAGAACCCTTTTGTGATGAGGTGTGCCATATAGAAGGATTTCCTGACTACTGTGGCAATGTGATTATCAAAGGAGAAACTACTGTCCACCTGGGTCCCAAGGTCTCTTATCACATATTCGGCGTTAAGTAGAATGCCACCTATGTGGTAGTTCATGGGTACAGAGTTTTACCAAAGGGGATGACAATCCATTTTTTGGCATTGAGTTTGAGGCCATGGCTCTGACACCAGGCATCTGTCTCAGTGAGGCACTTCTATAGGATGTCCATATCATTTGGGGACTGACTATGGCTCCTAGTTTGCAGTCATCTGCGAACTTTGTTAGCCAAAGGCCTTCTGTGTTAGCCTGAACTTCAGAGAAGTAGATACCAAACAGGAGAGGTCCCAGGACTTTTCACTGGTTTGAAGACAGATTCGGAGTCTTCAACTTTTACAGTGTGAGTTCTGTCAGTGAGCCAGTTGGCAACACATCTTGTGACATAGGGATTTATACCTAGTTTAGTGAGTTAGCTATAAATCCAGAATGGGGGATGGTTTCAAAAGCCTTGGCAAGGTCAAGATAGGCTGTGTGAACCACCTTATCCTCATCTACGGCTTTGTTGACTGCCTCAAAGAAGTCAATCAGGTTCAGAAGACATGATCTGCCTTTCACAAACCCGAACTGGGTGGGGTCCAGAGTTTGGAGGTTACCAGTGTCTTTGTTTATGAGTTCCATGATGATATGTTCCATAGTCTATTACAGATAGAAACTTTCATTATATGCAGTCTCTTAGCCCATAGCAACCAAGATACAAGCAATGTTCTTATATATAAATGTGATTTACAAATGTTTATTGAATTTTTAGAGTTACCACTTTATTTAAAGTATATTCTGAATGACTATGTATTTAATGTTAAAAAAATGGTGGATTGCAAGTATCTTCAGACTATCTGTTAATGTCTGCTTACATCTAAGCACACAAAACAGTATTTTAAATGCTGACTATACAGGAATTAAGTTAAAGAATAGCTGGCTGAGTGACTGATAAGTGAGGCTTTTTATTATGTTATTTGACAGCTGCATATCCAGTTGGTCTGGAATATGGATCTTAACAGTGCAAGAAACTTCTCTGTGTGGAAGATTTTCAGTCTATATATCTCTAGTTAATCACTGTATATTAATCAGATCAGACAATAGTAGTAGAAGTAGCAAACTTAAACTCGTCTTAAGTCAAAACAAAACAAAACAAAAAATGATAATAAAAAATATATAATTGTACAGCATTACTAAGTATTCGAAAGTAATCCAAACAAGGCAGGCAGGCAGTCTGTTTCCATTCGAAAATCCTTTATTATTATTTTTTGCTTTGTTTTGTTTTGACTTATGACGAGTTTACGTTCGCTACTTCTACTACTATTGTCTGATCGGATTAATATACAGTGATTAACTAGAAATATATGGACTGAAAATCTTCCACACAGAGAAGTTTCTTGCAATGTTTTGTTTTTGGACCCGCTACACTTGTTTATTGGGTTGTTTTGAGACTTCGGGAATACCACGGAGATTACTTGTTTTTTCAATATGGATCTTAATGATGCCTTAAATATTATTTCTTACATTGGGTAGGAGTTGTTCATTTATCAGAACTAAGTGAATATTTTTAGTTCTGTTGAATATTGGTTGATTGGGAAACTGATTAGGTGATGCATTGAATCATTCAGAGTATGAGAGTGTTATTTATTTTTTAATTTTTTCATATGATGTTTGTCAGCCAAGGAGACAGCAATTTGTCTTTAAAAAAAAGTCTATGTGCAATGCAAATCTTATTAATTTCATGATGGTCATTAAACGTGAGCCAGTTGATATAAATCAATGAGAATGAGTGATATATTCTGCTGTTGTGGCATGTAGATGCTCTTGAAATTCTATTATAAACCTTCTAATGTTTTGATAGCAAAGGAGGGACAAGACAGCTAGGAGATACAGTAATGATGGACGTATATGCATCCTGCCTGTGGCTGTTCTGGATGAGTCCCTAAAGAATGAATTTTTCCTTACACATTTTATCTAGCGTCAGCTTTGCTTTTTGTTTTAATATTCTCTACATGAAGTTACCATTCTGAATGGTTGTTGAAAATAACTCCTAGAAGATTTGTGGATTCAACATTTTCAACAAGGTAGTGTTTAATGCTATGAATAACAATCATTGGATGGATCTGGTTTACCTGGAAATAAGAATGCATTGCTGCTTTCAAGGGGAAATGGAGAAGGCTTAGTAGACAAGAGCATAAAGTTGCATTTTAACAGAGACCTGAAGGTCCATATTGTTTAACCAAGTTTACAGGGAAATAAATCATACCTTCATTTCTGAATTTACAGACATGGAAAATGTATTACAAAGAGATACAGATGAGCCATATGTGTAATGAACACATTTCACATACCTGGTATAGTTAGCCATTCTCAAGAATACTGATTTATTGAGCTCAAAAAATAAAATAAAATAATATAAAACTGAACAGATTCTGGGTATACAGAATGTAATAAAGTAACCTCACAGTATTATAAGTAATAAATATGACAAGAAATATAGGTTACATTGAATGAGGGCTCTGGCACACAATGCCAAATTCCATAAAAGCCCCACATATTTTCAATGCTCAGTTCAGTTTTATATATATATATATAACAGTGTTCCTTGGAATACAACACACTTAAATGATAAATAATAATAATATGGCAAGTACAGATCCCTGACATCCTCTAGCAAGATATTTTACCATTTTACTGCCTGTGTTCTGCTATTTGGATAAATTGCAAACCACCTCACTGTACCAAGAGGGTTTGCATTAACATGTTCTCTAACACCATATTATCAGGTTTGGAATGAAATAAGACAATTGCTCTAATACATTTATTGGAGTGAAGTTTGCCTTGTGTATATTCAGTAAAAAACAGTATGGCAGTATTTGCTCCATGATTTAGTGAAAATAAAAAACATGTCTGTTACATAATAATATACAGTTCAGTAGGTGTTCCAGTATTTGCTTATCTACACATTTTGTAATATTTTTGAAAGAGGGGGTAATGAAGCAAAGAAAAGCTAATTATCTATGCTAATGCAAGAAAAAAATGACTCCACCGTAACTTTTTGGTGGACCACTTCATAAGAAGTGTGACTGGGTAACTATGGATTAAGCTGCAGTCTGTAGGAACTCAGGGTGCTTTGTCACAAAAGTTGAGCTAGGTTTCACTTTTCTCCTTAGTTTGAGAACTGTGTGTGTGTGTGTGTGTGTGTGTGTGTGTGTGTGTGTGTGTGTGTGTGTGTGTGTGTGTGTGTATGTGTGTGTGTGTGTATATATGTGTGTGTGTGTGTGTGTGTGTGTGTGTGTGTGTGTGTGTGTGTGTGTGTGTGTGTGTGTGTGTGTGTGTGTGTGTGTGTGTGCATGTGTGTGGTGAAGCAAAGGCCTGAAGTTTTTTACATCAAATTTTGAAACCAAACATTTCAGCAATTGCAACATTGTCTAGTTGCAGGAAAGAGGAGAGTGTATAGTATGACTGTACCTGATCAATAGTTTTCCAAAATTATTTCGACTGTATGTTTGTTAGTCTGGTCAGTATGTTTAGTGGCTCATTTGCTTATAAAAATGTTTTCATAGGTTCATAGTTGATTATTAGGCAAATGGCATAACAGTCTTTACAAGCCTAGCCAATAATACCCAGGATATAACAATCTTAATTTCCTAGATATATGATGGGGTAGTATCAGAGTAGTGGGCCTTTGGGTGTTGGACCCCTGGGTCATTTTGCAGACTGTCTATAAATGACATGAGCAGTACCCCAAGTGTGAATTTACAGTTCCCCCTTTTCATTTATTCAATTTCTTTTTGAAGAGAGTGAGGGACAGGCTTTGTTTTACGAAGATTGGAAGTTTACTCCATAGATGAGGTAGCCTTTGGAATATGAATTCGTCTGGCCAGCAAGTTCTGTTAGAGTCACAAATAAGGTTCAAGTACATGACACGCATAACAGCCCTATATTTTTTTTTTGTGAATATGTAACATATTCATCAGGGAAATAACTAGGGGATTTTAGGACTGTTTTCATTAATCTTTGAAAGGTTACAGGGCCACCATATAACCTGAAAGTACAGTATAAAGAAGCAGTCCTCCTGTTGAAAAAGCTATCTTTTCTTTGGTTTCCACCATTAGAGAGATCTCTTAGCATCCCTTTGCTAGATCTAATGTGGTCAAGAACCATGCTTTCCCAAATCATTCTATTAGCTCTAGAATCTTAGGCAGGGAGAGCTGTCAGATGTCAAAATACCTTTTGGCTTCCTAAATCATTATAAAACTTGATTGTTCCATCAGGCTTTAGGACTAACACTGCTGGGATTTTTCATTTGCTTTTTGAGGGCTCTGTTATCTGCAACTTTAACACTTTTTGTGTTTTTTTTTCCACAGCCTTTGTCTGTGACTCTGGCATTCTGTAAGGTTTTGTCTTAACCTTTTCCCAAGAATAATTTATGGAGTTGAATAAGGTATATTCTGCTAGGTAGTTTTTTAATGCACTTGTTTGTTTCTTAACAGAAACTCCTAAATGTATTTTTTGTTTTACATAATGTGTTATCAGTCTGATCTGCTGGTATAGAAGTTGGTTTTCTTTCATCACCACACGCACTACAGAAACCAGTGCTTATTTCTACAATTTCTAGATTTTAATCCAGTATATTTCTTTTTGTCGTCCCTCACCAGTTTAATTAACACTTAGTTTGCATCATTTATTTTTTTCTTTTATTTAAAATGGACCTATCATTTAGCCAATAATTCATTTTTCATGGAGGAGACCAAAACTAACAGTCTCCAGTTTTGAATTTCCTGGTCTTCATATTTGTGTTATATTTATATTATATTTTGTGACATGGGCTTTCTCCACATTTCTATCCAATTGCCATTGTTCTTTTTACCTTATTATGTAAGTTTGTAAAGTATTCTAATTTCTCCACATTTCTGTACAATTTCCATTACTGTTTTCACCTCATCGTGTAAGTTTGTGAATTGTTCTAACTTCTCCACATTTCTGTACAATTGCCATTGTTGTTTTTACCTTATTATGTAAGTTTGTAAAGTATTCTAATTTCTCCACGTTTCTGTACAATTGCCATTGCTGTTTTCACCTTGTCATTTAAGTTTGTAAAGTATTAAAAAAACAAATCCACTACTGAGGCCAAAGTGTACTCAAACCAAACTGAGTTTTTTGCATTTAATTTTACTAGTATTTTGGTTTGAGTACACTTTGGTCTCAGTAGTGGGTTTGTTTTTTAATATTCTTTGTTGGTTGACCTATTTACTGATGGCTGGTGCACTGGACAAGGAACTACTGGATTTAAGTTTACATCCTGTGCCTGAAACCCAAGACAGAGCACTACAGGATTTAGTTGTCATGTTCGCTGAAACACAAAAAACCTTGGTGACTTTAATCAGTTTGAAGAAATCTATACATTTGTTCAAAAAAGGAGCAGAATATGTTTCCAGTAATTTGTATGGAAGCAGTGAGACCATTAAACAATTTTCTGTTAACTGCTCCTCTTCTGGTTCATATAAAGATGTTGTCTCTGTCTGAACATTAACCACAATCCTTTTTCTTTGATTGTGGAAGAATCAGATACTTTGGACAATGGACTCCACATAGAATATTTATTAACTGATTTAGAGAAAGGTTCCTAAGTACTAGGATAACTGCCTTTATGGGACATTTTAAGCCTAACAAGTTACCCCATGTGAGACTCAAACACTGCATCTTGTGTCTGTTAAGGTAAACACCTTAACCATTATGCCAACCTCCCAATGGCTTAAAAAATATCAAGCCCTTTATATTGAGAACAAATGTTTTAAACAATGTATTCAGTTATGCATTATACCCAAAAGATCATGTGTCTTTAAAGTACCTAATGGTGTTAATGTTGATGAGCCATATTTTTCCAAATTAGTTCAGATTTTAACAACACAGGTATAGAATTCTTGAAGCTACTGGTTAAAAACAACAGCTCTAAACTGGTTAAGCTTTGTGCCAGTTTAGAAGCTTTGGACAATGACATCAAGGTAGTATTGGATATTTCTTGTAAAGCCAAGTATGAATATGAACGTCTTTTGGTAAACGTAGATCAGTATGAGAAAACTGCTACTGCTCGAAAACAAGAAAAGATCGAGTGGGATCTTTTAACCTACAAGTCTAAAACTGCATAGATTATTGACAAATAAGGTCTGGAACAGACCATTTTGTCCTCGGACATCTTCAAGTGGGGCTAGCTACATAGATTAGCAGGCATTAAGAGAGTAAGGAGAGGGTAGAGTTAAATGGGATGGAGGGATGTTTAGGAGGAAATGAGGTAAGGGTAAGAAGGGGCTTAGAGAGGTTTTCAAGTGTAACTGAGGTAGGAGTCACATTTTTGGCATGAACTTGCTACCCTCCCACCCTCCCCTTTTTTATTAGTGGGATTGTGGTTATTTCAGTTTGGGTAGGAGGAGAAGAGGGGCAGGCTTGCCCTCTTCTGTTCCCCTCTGGTGTTGGATGTGTAATTCAATAACTTAGGAAGGAAAGTGAATGGTTGCTCTGTTGGATAAGTTAATAAGCAAGCAAAGCTGCTTATTTGGATGGTGGTGTAATTCAATAAATTGAAGGTGAGCGGGGTAATGCTGCATTGTTATTGCAAAGATAAGTGAGCAAGTGGGGGACTCTGCTTATCAAGGGTGAGTGGTTACGCTGTCCTTATGGTTACTTTATGTTTTCTTCCATGGATGTTATCACCTGTGTCATGTTTTGGTTGAAATTTATAATTATTGGTTAACAAACATGTTTATGGAAGTTTATTAAGGTCGTCAAACATCATTCGTGTTGTGTGTTTATTGAAGTGGACCAGGACAATAAGAATGCTCTAAGAAGGACAACACCAAATTATAATGTTCTTCTTTTTATTATAATCTAGTTACATCTGTTGATCGTAGTATGCAAAAAAGGGGATCTGGCACTTTAAATACCAAAAACGACACAAAAGGAAATGAAGCCACCTCTTCTGAATTTACAAGTAATACTGCTAAAAGCTCGAGTGTGGGTTTGGCTGCCGAGAAGTATGAAGCAAGCTTTCCTATATTATTACAAGGATCCTTTAATGACAGTTTTAATGCAGAAAGTGGTGATGAGCAGACAAAAAACTCCAAGCAGGGGAAAACACCGATGTAACAGCAACCAGGACAAGGTAAGAACAAAACAAGAAAAAGAGAGATGATACCGCTCATAGTGCTAGTCCAGATGGGACAAAAGTTTTTAATATAAGTAATTTTTTTCTTAATTTACATCATTTGAAGGTTTTAAAACCAGGCTTAAATTTCACTACAAGCCATAGAACTAGGTTTACTCAAGCCATTTTGGATTTAAAATTTTAAACAAGGAAACTTAATTTGTATTTCATTTTAAAGAATGTTACCACCAATGAGTATTTGTCTAACCTTCTGTATATAACCCTCCATTGCATTTTACTATTAACAGTTTTGAAACTGCTTGTGGAGGGAGTTCCAAGATGCTAAGGAGGAAATACAAAAGTTTGTCCAACAAAAACTGAGCTGTGAAACAGAAGGAGATTCACCTTCTTGCTCCCCTGGTAATAAAGACCACAAAAAGACTGCACCTATGAAACTTTTTCCAGTATTTCAATGGGAAATATTGGAGAGAAGAAAGGGGGCATGAGAATTGACTAGAAGAATTGAGAGTACATTGGAAATGAAGCAGAGACAGGATTTGGGTGATGGAGAAGAACACTAATAAAATCAGTAAGTTAATGTGGGATTACAATGCAATAATTATATTTGTGAAATATGACAGCACAAGAAAATCTAGAAATATTCAACTTTAGAATTTGCTTGCTGAGTGGGGGACTCTAAAGTATATCACCTACTTCATGCCCTTAATGTTCGGAAAAATGTTTTGGGGAGGGGAAGAGAAGGGAGAACACTAACTGTAAGTAAAGAAAACACTTTATTTTCTTAATAGTACTGTATCTGTGTTGCATGGTTTTCTTTGCATGCTATTTTTGGTTGTAATGGGGATTTTAAACAGGTGTTGTTTTTATTTTTCTCCCCTCTTCTCTATCTTCTGTTTTTCTTCTTGCACAGTTTTGAGAAACATAGGCAATGAAATGATAAAATAAAAAAAAAAAACAAAGGAAGGGGCCATAACTGAATTCAAATTAATGTGTTTTTTTCATTCTTTCATGGGGAAATGACTGGTTAAGAACCTTTTTGTTTTAAGACAGAGAGCAAGTAAATGAAAAAGAATACTAAATATTATAAGACTTTTTTTTCTAGCACTTGCAAATATGTATAATGTAGCATTTCTGCAGCTGGTCTTCATGCCTCCATGGAGACAATCTGATAAAGAAAAACTTCTGTTTTAACAATAGGAAAAATCTTAAAAGGATGTTGTGTTATCCAAAATAAATAACAAATACATCTGGTTTGACAATGACAGGAACTAGGAAGTGTGGTCACTGCAATATGTGCCAATATATTAAACAAACTAATCAGTTTATACATCCTGAAACACAGGTAGTATATAAAGTGTATAACCTGATGGATTGTAATAGTAGGAATATAATATACTTGGCACAATCTGACTGCTGTTCAAGATTCTATGTGGGCAAAACTAATAGAACATTCAAGGTGCGTATGAGGGAACATACCAATAGTATAAAGAATAGGGACTCCATTAGTGCATTGTCCAAATATAATGAAATGAGTATTGTAAACCACAATTTCAAATGTATAGGCCTAGAACAAGTTAATCCTGGAAATAGGATGGGGAATATTAGAAATCTTACAGAAAAGAGTGAGCTTAAATGGATTTTAAAACTTACAACTGAAAAAGGGCTGGGCCTTAATGGTAAACTATCTATGAGAAGTGTATTGGAAGCAAATAGTGATGTACACATACATATAAGGTAGTATAGGATAAATATTATACACTTATTTACTAAACTACAGTAAATTAACATGAAGTTGGTCCTATATTTTAGCTGGACTAAGGAATATTTAGTAATATGTGTAGAAGTATGCATATAAGTGAATCTTTTTATGTAACCATATGGTCAGTTTTATATGAACATGATCGTAACAGCAAAAATGGATGGTTATTTATCTTAAGGCTATTTCATACAGCTTGGGCTATAAGTGCCTATATATATATATATATATATATATATATATATATATATATATATATATATATATATTTATTTTTTTTTTTAAACTATATTTGGCTATATGCTATGACATGTACTCTATTGCTTATATATAGGAAAAGATGTGCTGTGGTGTTGACTAAGATATCATATATATCTAGAATATGTCCTACAGCTTTGTATATGTGGCTTAAATGATAAATAATATTTCTATACGAAGTGCAATTTAGTTTTCAGAGTTGCATTTATTGTCCATAATCTGTCATTCCTTATTATTATTTATATAAGTGTTTGTCAGATGAATTTAGTTTGAAGATGTAGATTTATTTCAATATTAGTAGTAATATGATGGATATACAATAATATACTTATATGGGCATATTATGAAGAGTTGTATTGATTCTATATAATATCATATATGCCGTATAGATAATGGAACTGTTGACGTTTGTGAAAAGATTTTTTAAAAGTATATATATATATATATATATATATATATATATATATATACATGAGGACTTTATATTAGGTAAATTTGATGTTATATAGTGTTTATATTATAGGAAATGCACTTTGGAAGTAGCCGAACAGTGAACTATTCAGACGGCTATGTTTTTAAGGAACAGAGGTATAGCGTGATGACGTCATGATTAGGAGTGCTTGTGCGAAGTAAACAGTAGAGTGAGTGCTTAAGCATTCACTCTAAAAAAGGGGGTTTATTGCAAAAGTAAACCTGATAAGTGGATATTTAACTGCACTTTGGAATGTAGGATGGATATGTATATAAAAAAGTTTGTTTTTCCCTTATGTTTAAGAAAGTACAGTAAACTGTTTATTTGAATGACACAAAATAGAAATTACTTTATGATTGATCTTTGACAGCATACAAGGGTTGTAAGCTAAACAATGATGTTGTATCATGTTTGATGGTATTATATATTTTACTTGAAAGGACCTAGTTATATCAAAGGACCAATTTGGAGGGATATATTTAAATGTGTGTAATGTGACTTGATTTATGAATGTATAAGTAATGATGTGCTGACTTGAATGATTTGTGCTCTGGAGTCGAGCGAGTGCTTGACTATACAATCAGTTATACCAAGTGGCAAATGTTATGTGACTATAATATAAATTTATCATTGTGTGGCGATTTATATATAACAAAAGCAACTAGATAGCTAGTTGGTCTATAGATGCACAATATAATTTATGCTGCTAAGGATGAGATATATGCATATATTTTAAAGTGGAGTGTGCATATAATTTTATTATGTGATGAATTTTGACTATTATAATGTGGATTTTATTTATGTATAAGCAACTAAATAGTTCATTTGTTGCTGTTTTAATTTGTTTATGATGTCAAGTAACTAGGGGGTGTTTTGTGCTGAATTGATTTGCTGTAACAAATATTTGAATCTAATTAGGGAGAGGTGTCATATATAAATGGAAACGTTTGGCAGTTTATGCACTTTTACTTGTAAATGGTCTGATAAAGCCAGATTTTGTGGTGAAAGCGCTTACCTATTTGAAAATAAATGTGATTTTATTTTACTGAATGGTGACACAAGTTGTGCTTCAGTGTACCGTTGCTGTTTTCTGCTGTTTTGCCTATATTATACATCAGGGACTGTTTGCCTCCTGGGGAACATTCTTTCTTGGATTAATGTATAAAAGACCAACCTGTCAAACAGTATATACATGTAACATAAAAGCTGGAACTAGACATTTAGCAAAAGAGTAGTTATATATAAAAGTGGTAATAATAACTATAAAAGAAAATGATGCTTTCTAGAATGTCTTTCAAACTGAATGGTCTTACAGATAAATATAAAAAAGAAAGTGTAGTGAACTATATTAAAATGTAGAGTGCACATAGCTACGCTACAGGAGACACACGTGGAAAGAACCGAACATGTGAATTTGATAAAGAAAGGTTTTCAGGATAGTTATTCAGAGGAATATCTAGGGCAAAGGAAAAGTGGATTACTTATATTAATTGCAAGAGGAGCTCCAATAGTGATAAAAGAGGAAAAAAAGAGATAATAATGGAAGATACAGAGTACTAAGGGCCTACTGGCTCGGGAGGAGGATTACACTGGCATGCATATACATCCCCCCTAAAACTGCTATAATGGAGTTTAAGAAAATTCTGGTAGAAATAATCACCTTTCAGCAAGGAATATTACTTACAGGTGGAAACTGGAATTTGGTTTGCAACAGTGAAGATTTGTCTGGGGGGCCTAGAAGGGAAAATATAACAAAGGAGGGTATATTTTTGAAGAAATTTATGAAAATGTTAGGCATGGAAAATATCAATTAAGCACTAGGAGCTCAGAGTGAGTTTACATATTGCTCACCAAGATACAAAACTGGGCTAGGCCAGATAGATTGTATATCTCACAGGAACATGTGCATTTAGTTTAAGGTTTTGAAACACACCCAATAACAATTTAAGATCATGCACCAATAATAACTAAAATAAATAAGCAAGGTAATGAAATAAAAATGAGACACTGGTGCTTTCCCACCTATCAGTTGAAAAGTGAGGAATTTTAGGAATGGGTTGTGGAATTAATTCAGGAGCTACTAGTGAAGATAGAGTTATCTTTTGAAAACATGGCTAAGGAGTGGGATAAAATTAAACTGGAGTTTAAAACTTAGTTGGAAATAAAAAGGGAGATATGGTTAAACAGTAGCAATAATTATTTAGAGGGACTGACAGATGTTAAAGTACTGCAAAATATGGGGACTCTCACAGGACAAGAAAAGGAGCAACTACAGAATGCTAAACAGAAAATAAGGGATTACCTTGAAAATATGCACACGTTTAGAAAAGCTACTGTTAAACAACTGTTTTTTTTATACTAATTCTAGAGTACAAAAACTTTCAGTACAACTCAGGCAACAGAAAGTGGGAAGGGCAGTCACCAAACTTAGGGAGCATATAACAAGGAAGATAACAAGAGACCCTGTAGAAGTATTATAAATATGCCAAAGGTAGAGATAAATGAGGCTCAATTACTAACAGTTAGGATAGGAAGGCATAAGATAAAAATGTCTGTGTATAACCAATCTACAGGAAAGTCCCCAGGAAGAGATGGTATTCCTGTGGAAGTTTGGAAGTTAGGAGGGAAAACTGATAAAGATCTGGAAGGTTTTGTTTAACAGTATTTTAAGAGGAAGAGAAGTTCCAGCATCCTAGAAGAAGGCAGTGGTAATGGTAATACCCAAAGAGGGTAAAGATCCATTGGATCGAGCTTCATACAGGCCCATTTCAATACTAAACCATGATTATAAAGTGTGTATGTCTATAATGGCAAAAAAAATGGCAAAAGGGATGCCAAAATTGATAGATATTGATCAGTGTGGTTTTGTGGAGGGGAGGCAGACATTTGACAATAGTAACAGAACACTGATGATCCAGAGGGAAGCAGAATGTAAGTAAGTACCTCTTTTATTGGTGGGTCGTGATGCAGATAAAGCATTTGACAGAGTAAACTGGGACTTCATGAGCAGGGCAATGGAAGCATTTGCTTTCCCTGATACAATTATAAGGTTGATTAGAAGACTATATGAAGGATCTGAGGCACAAATTAAAGTGGGTGGGGTCCTCTCTGATAATTTCTGCTTGAGTAGAGGAACTAGGCAGGATTGTCCACTTTCCCCTTTGTTGTTTGCATTATATTTAGAACCACTGGCAAAGAAAATAAGGGACTCAAAAATACAAGGATATAAGTGGTATGGTAGTCAGGAAACCTGGCTTTATTTGCAGGTGATATTATTTTACACATGACAAAACCAGAAAGGGACACTACAGTTCTAGCTATTCAGGGGTTTTACTAGCCTAGCCTCTTCTATAGTACCAGGGCATTTCATAGGGGATGCCCTTTAGTTATTTTGCTGTGCCTCTGTCGAAGCAGTGACACTGGAGGTAATCCCCTGGGGTATATCTGCGATCCTGGGGTAGTGGTCTCATAATCTCTTGAACAAATCCACAGCGAGGTGCTCTGGCTCACATATACCGGGATTTGTTCCATATAGAGGATTTGGGTGATGAATCTATCCCTCCAGCATGTCCTATCTCTATCCGCAAGTGTGTCCCTATTAAGTCTCCCGCCCGAGGTTGGCTCTGAGCTTGTGGCTCTGATTGAGGTGAAGCATATTCATCAAATCTTATTCATCAAATCTGGGTGTATGTTAGGCAAAGGTGTTAGGTTAGGCAAAGGTCTTACTGAATAGAGCTGAGTTGACTCACGGGCAGCAGTTCTTTCAGACAGCAGCCCTTTTATCCTTTTTCTGGGACTGAGCTTCTTTGTGGCCTCTCTGGCCTTGCTGCAAGTGTCGGGTCAGGTACATTCCGAATGTCACATTCATGATAATCATTCATTATCTGATGAGTGATGAGAGGGAGGGAGACACCTCCTCCCTTGATCTAGATGAGAATCCATGATAATCCCTTCATGATAAGGTGGGCAATGTAACTACTTCTTTAGCATACTTGTCGAATGACAGGTCACTATCAACCTGGGTCCCCAGGTCCCTGCCCCGGATAACTGTTCTTCTGTGCTCAGTGGATATTACCCTTTTGTGCTAGGGTTGGTAACCTTGTTTTCGAAGGATACCATTTTTGGCATTGGCATTTAGGCCACTAGGCCATGGTTATAGTTTTCTCTGTCCATTTCTCTGAAGGATATTCATCATATGTGTTGTCTCTTACTATTTTCTACTATTTGCAGTCATCTGCAAACATCAAGCGCCATAACCATCCTTGTCCTCTGTTGTTTGTACCAACCGAAGTAGATGCCAAACAAGAGTGGGCCTAGGACTGAGCCCTGTGGGACACCACTTGTGACAGGCTTTGAGTCTGACATGGCGCCAGCAACTCTGACAGTGTTGTGGAACATTTTAAGACAGTTTCAAATCTTCTCGGGATACAAAATTAATTAAGCTAAAACAAAGGCAATAGCAGTAAATTATGTACCCACTCATGACTTGGTCCAACAATATCCATATTTATGGGGACATGATAAAATGATGTATTTAGGAGTATGGATTAGAAATGACTCTGTGGTAGCAGCTAAGGATATGTGGGAAGAAACAAAACAGAATATAACACAAACATTGAGAAACTGGAAGTTTTGTTATATGGATATGGATACTAAGATACAAGTCATTAAAATGTTTTTAGTCCCTTTATTCTTTACACAGGTCAGGCATACATTTTATCAACTGGAGAAGTTGTGGATAGCAATTAAAAAAGAGTTGAAGAATTTTACAGCAAGAGTCAAGTGGGATAAGTTGATTCTACCAATAGAACAAGGCGGACTAGGATTACCTAATCTGAGGGGGTATTTTAGAGAAACACAGTTAAGGCTCTTATATATAGCACAAACAGAAAACTTTAATTCAAAGTGTAAAGGAATGATGCTGACACAGGGAGGAAACTCAAGAAAGAAGGAGAGATTTGAATTGTGGATGCAGACTCTTAAGGAGAACAACCAAAATCATACAGAGTATTATATTCATAAAATAGCAGGGAGTATTCTAAGAACCAAACCAGCATGAGAATGGAGAAAGAGATTTTTCTGATAGGGCTGACTGTGGTCAGGGATACAAATAATAGGTAAGGGGGGGGCTAGAATTTATTGGAGAAAACTGACAAAGGAACCAAACTATTGGGAGCAATTAACTAGAAAGGGAAAGGTAATAGAATGGGAAGAGGTCAAGAATGCATTTGGAGTGCAGGTCAGAGATTGTATTCCCCATTAAGGATTGATATCAGAGTATAGGCAAAGAGAAAGAAACAGGTGGCTCCTAAATGAAAGACCAGCACTGGTAGGGTTTTTTTAATAGAATCTAGAACAGAAGCTGCCATTAAAAAAAGAATAATTAGTAAAGCATATAAAATATTGCATGGCAACTATAAGAATTAATCAGAGGAGCTTAGAAAGGATTGAGAAGAGAGACTGGAAAAGCAGTTCACAATGAGACAATGGGGGATATGTGTATATCTACCAAATATGCAACAAAGTTTAGAAGATTTAGAATCTTTGCCTGGAAGTGTTTACATAGGCATTTTTATACCCCAAGTAGACTCAAAAGAATTTTTCCTCAGGTGGATAGCAAATGTTGGTGGTATGACAGGCAAGAAAGAGGTAGCTGAGAACATATTTTTGGGAGTATAGTGAGCTGGCAGACTTTAGGGATTTTCTGCATACCACTCTGTCAGAGATGCTGGGTGGTTGGATTGGACTGACTGGGAGATAATTTTTTTGAGTTTTGCTACAGAATCGGAATTGCCTAGACATAGTAAAGCCTTGCTGACTCTAATTATGGTGGCTGCCAAAAAAGCAATTACTAGAAAATGGAAATCAAAGTCTAGACCAACTTTACTAGATGTAGTGAATATAGTAACAGACATAAGACAACTGGAATTGGGATCTTTAGAAAATGGAAGAAGCAAACTACATAGAAAAAAATGGGAAGCGTGGGAACAATATATGCAGAGCAGGAATGAGGTTTGAGAGGCAGAATTTGAATGAGCTATATAATGCTTAACTGACAATGACTGAATGGTTTATAAGTGATGTACAAAGTTTGCAACTATAGTTGTTTCAGTGGTGTCTGTGTCTGTGATGTAAACTGTTTGCAACCAAAATTGTATCCTTTTGTACGTTTTTCATTTATATAAATGTAAGATTGCCTTTGTCATTTGAGAAAATTTGATAAACATGTTTGGAGAAAAAAGTTTTGAAACTGCTTGCGAGAGGGACATGAGAGGGTTTTTGAATAATAAACCTGTTAAACCTTATTATAATTTAAGTGTGCTCAAACATAAAGTTTTGAATGAGCTATTTGAACAGAGCAACTTAAGATTTATGAAAGCTGATAAGGGGGTGGGCTGGTGATAATAGAAGTAGCCAATTACAGAAAGGTTATGGAAAAACTATTAAACAACAGGAAAAAGTATCAGGAAATTTCCTTATGTGACATAAACTATAGATTTATTCAATATCATTTATATGAATTATTAATGAATGGTGAAATTGATTTGAAGCTTTACAATTTTTTTAACAGTAGAAACATCACATATAGGTATGTTATTTGGAATACTTACGATATATAAAAACCCAACCCAACTCCCATTTAGACCTATAGTCTCTGCAAGTGGAACCATTACTGAATGAATTTCTATATTCCTGGATTCTATTTTCAACCCCATTGTTCAACAATTACCCTTTTGCATAACAGACTCCTGGGATTTTCTTCATAACATCAGAAAATTTAACCAGGAGTATTCATGTTGCATCCAAAAGAAGTTTTTGCTTACAGTGGACGTGGTATCTTTATTCATGTCGATTCTGCAAGAGGATGGGATTTATTTCGTTAGGAATTATTTAACCAAATACATTAACTATGATATCACAGTCAAAGGAGGCAGCAGAACACAGCAGTAAACTTCAAGAATTTAATCCCAGAACAAACAGTAGACCAAACAGTAAGCACTTTTGCAGCAGCAGCTGCTTCATCAGACAAATAAAGGTCCAAACTGTAGTACTTTTAAACAGCAAAGCAGCCATTTAGCATGCAAAAACAATTAGGAATTAACAAGAGCCCTTAAAGCCACACCAAAAAATGCAGCTCAAAGCTCATTATATAAACACAAACACATTTCATTCATAAAAACAAATAAAGCATTTCATTCAACAGTCAAAAAATGCAGCTCAGAACTCATTATATAAACATGAAAACATTTCATACATAAAAGCATATAGAACATTTCATTTATAAAAACATTATAAAAATACTGAACATAATTAATATCTATCTGGCTAAGGGCCTATTCATTAAAACTGGTTTAACAGAAAATTTATCATTGAGGCCTTTCCCCATATTAGCTTTCATTCTAATAATCCAGTTCAATTCTTTACTTTCTACCTTAGTTCTATGTGGGCTCCCCCTTATACCCACATTGACTGTTTCAACAGCCATAAACTTAAAATTGTGCTGAGCACCTAGTAACATGATGTGCTTAGATAAAGCATTAGTCTCAGCTCTCCTGGAGATATCATATTGATGCTCCCTCATCCTGTCTTGTAGCCTGCGTGTTGTCATCCCAATGTAGAAACAATAACAAATCGTGCAGTAGGCTAAATAAACTATATCCACTGTGTTACAGTTAGCTCTGGCTCTGAAAAACATCTTTTTATGCATATCTGGATGATCAAATGTAGCACTACTGCCAATCAAATGACAGCAGTTACATGCCCGACAAGGAAATGTACCAATATTAAGCTGTGTATCAGTATTGGAGTTAAACTTTGGATAACATAGCAATTTCTTAAGTGATCTCTTATTCTTATACATATATCTCGGGGCTTCTCCTACTATTGATTCCACTCTCTCATTAGATGTAAGTATATCCCAGTTTAGTAAAGATATCCTTCAACAATCTAATGTTGCTGGCATAAGTAACCGGTACTCTCAGTTTACAGTTGGTCACTTTCTGTTTGCAAAATTGAGTGGGTGAAGAGAAATATGGCTTACCCTCCTGAGTTCTAGATGCATATCCTCGAGCTGTAACCGAGCTAATTTCTTTCTTATTATAACCCCTCTCAAGGAATCGCTGTTCCATATGTTTCAATTCACAAGAGAAGGTGGAGTCACCTGCTGTCAATCTGGATGTTCTTAACATCTGTGCTGTCACAACATTATTAAAAATGTGCCCAGGATGCATACTCTGTGGACAAACGTATTCCAATGGCAACTTTTCCTATAGATTTCAGAAGTAAAAGTGCCATCAAGTCCCCTGGTAATCTTAACATCACAAAAATCCATACTTACAGTAGAGCTACTGGCCATCAAACTAAGAATGTCAGTACTACTGTTGCGTTGATCAATGTATTGAGACAGCTCATCACCAATACCCTCCCACAGGAGGAAAAGATCATCAACAAATCTCCTGTAAAAAACAATCTGTCCAGGCTTGAGCTGAGGTATGATATGCATTTCCTCCCATTTTGCCATAATGAGGTTGGCGTAGCTATTGGCACAAGAGGTGCCCATAGCTACGCCATCCCTTTGTTTAAAAATACCTTCTTCAAACATAAAAATGTTATTGTCAAGAATAAGTTCATAAGCATACACAGTAAATCTATCTTATGGATCTTGGGTTGGGAGGGTGGCCTAATGGTTAAGGTGTTTGCCATACAAACACAAGGTGCAGGGTTGGAGTCTCACAAGGGATAATTGGCTAGGCTTAAAATGGCTCACAAGGGCAGTTAGCGTAGTACTAATCTATGAACCTATGAACCTATAAGTGCCATCTTGCTTTAGATAGTCTCCCAACATCTCTATCCCTGTGTTATTGGTATGCACGTAAAGAGGGATTTCACATCTAATGCTATCATAATGCAACCAGCAACAGGTGGTTTAACTTGTATGTGAGCAAATAAGTCCCTAAGGAACTGTTTAGTATCCTTTAAAATATAACAGTTCTTAGCTAATATTGGTTTCAAATGTTGTTCAACACAGATGGAAAGGGGTTCAGTGCACCATCCCCTTCCAGCTACTATTGGTCTCATAGGGGGTTTACTGGCATGCTTATGTATTTTAGGAGGCCCTGTATAGTGGGCAAAGTTGGTTCTTGTATAATAAAATAATTAAAAATATCAAGACTAATATGTCCAAGCTGCAGACATTCAAACAATTCATTATACACTCCACTAATAGACTGTTCAACCTGTTGCATTGTGAAGGGAATATAAATTAATGGATCATTGAGCATGGTATACATTGCATCCTTGTAAAATGTATAATCCATAACTACAATTCATCCACCTTTGTCTGCTGGTCTAAAGCTCAAGGTAGAATCCTGACACAATTGTTCTAGAGCTAACCTCTCATTAACTGACATGTTAATGATTGTTCTAGAGCTAACCTCTCATTAACTGACATGTTAACGATTGTTCTAGAGCTAACCTGTCATTAACTGACGTTACAAAAAGTCTCTGCATTGCTATTATTTTCATACAATGCATAAATGTCCCTAATGCATGCTTTTTCAAAAACTTCAATAGCATCAACTGTAGGTGGTATAAAGCAACTAGTTTTCCTAAAAATATTAGTATTATTATTGCTAATGCCATGTGAATCATTAAAAAACATCTTAAAACTGACATTTCTAGTAAAAGTCTTAAGTTCTATAATGTTTTCAGTTAGAGTCATTAACTATGATGTTGCTTCAGTACAATTGTTTGTTACTTTATTAGAAATATTGCTAAAAATAATATGTTATTTTTTTAACAACAAGTATTATCGACAAAAATGAGGTGTTGCAATGGGGGTGACTGTTGCCCCGGCCTATGCAAATATTGTGCTTGGGTGGTGGGAAAGAGAAATACTTCCAAAAACACAGTTTTATGGCAATATAGTTTTTCATAAAAGATTTGTTGATGATATTTTTTTTGTCTTGGAAGGAGATGTAGATGGATTGGTTTTCATTAACAGTTTAAATGATGCTTCTGCAGTTTTTTAGTTTCACTGTAGGGGAATTTGGACACAAGATTGTTTTTTTAGATGTAAAATGATTATGGAGTGTGTGTGATATGAATTTCCAATGTGAAATACATAGAAAACACGCATTTTTTAATAGTTGTTTTCATTTTGGGAGTAACCACCCTTACCAGATAAAAATAAATATCCCTAGAGGATAATTCATCAGGGCATCATGTATGATTAGTAATGACAAGGTTTATGACAAGGAAATTAACTTTATAAAAATTTGTTTATTAATAGAGGGTATAACCCTGATTCTTTGGAAAAGACAGCATAAGAGATATTAAACAAATGACATGGAGTTTTTAAACCTATTCTTCTTGATGGCATTATAAATAAAAACAACTTTAACAACAGCGAAGGTTCTCAGAATAAAAATATTTAGCAATTTGTTGCTCAGTATGAGCTGGACATGTCAGTAGACACTTTAGGTATTTGAAATTTAATAGATCATAGCTCACAGATCATAGAACATATCATAGATTAGTACTAAGTTAACTGCCCTTGCGAGCCATTTTAAGCCTAGCCAGTTATCCCTTGTGAGACTCAAACCCTGCACCTTGTGTTTGTAAGGCAAACATCTTAACCATTCGGCCACCCTCCCAACCCACACACACAATACACAGCAATTGGAAGGTTATTACTGGAAATAAAGATTTGGTTGAGTTTTTGGGTGAGTGACCACTGTTTGTGTATAAAAAAGATGTTAGTTTTAAACATATGTTAGAGAAAAATGAAACTAAAGTAATACCACCTGAAACAAAGAAAGAGAGAAGTGTAAGTGTTATGGTTGTTCATCCTGTAGATTTATTTATGAAGGTCCTTCTGTAGTTCTGTCACATTTGCCATTTAGAGTCAAAGCTACTGGAAGATTTCACTGTGGTATGTGGGAGTAGTATACATTGGGGTCTGTTCTAGATGTGATTGCTTTTATATGGGGATGACCACTGGGTGTCTCCATAACAGGGTGAAAAAATATCTACATATCATTAAGACTAGGGACAATAATAACGCATTGTTTAAACATACTATTACATGTGAAAAATACAAAAAGTTTTATTTTGCTGTATTGAAACAGGTTAATGTTGATAAGAGGGGCGATGATTTAAAAAAAAACAGGTAGTGAAAAGAGAAGTTCATTGGCAAATAAGGTTGAAGGCAGATACCCTACCTGATTTAAATGAACATTTTGTTTATTTATTTGACATTTGTAAATATAAAGTGTTTTTAAGGGCTAGAAAATTGAATGGGTACAAAACAATCAATGAAGGTGGAGTACATCAGATTTAATTATGTTGACTTAATTAAGATAGTATAATTGAAGTCATTTTATTGGTTGTAATAACATTTAATGTATATAAGGTGTTTGTTTGGAGCTGATTTTGTGGGTTTTCTGATGAAGTTTTACAAAAGTGGATATTAAAAGAAGCTACATTAATTTCATTCCTTCGGAGTTCTTTGTGCTCTTAAGAGTGTTTTGTTTTACTAAGTTTGTAAAGTGTCCTAAGGCAGTTTTAAATGTTTTTCTCTTCTTCCCAAGTTTTTGTGGCAATGTCTAACAGTCCATGAGGATGCTTGCAATTTCGTAACTCAAAAGGACTGAACCTTGTTTTTAATGGTAAACAGGAAGTATGGTATTAACTGGGACCCTTTTTATTATTTTCATAAATAGCCTTTTTCAGCATTTTGATTGTTTGACCTTAAAGCACTGGCCTATTTTTTGCAGTATCTTGGACATTAGTGGAGTTGCCTGGTCAATGAGCATTTCTTTAAGTATCCCTACTCTGGAAAATAATCAGCCAACTTCTATAGCTATCGATCTAGCATTAACCTTACATAGGATAATAGCCACATGGTACTTAGTTACATGGTCTAAAATAACCAAAATGTATTGAAGCCCCATTTGCTGGAATTTACCAGTAGGCCAGCAATGTTTACAGTGATACATTCAAATAATACCTCTATTTTAGGCACTGTAATCAAAGGATTTTTGAAGTTTGTGTGAATGTCTGTCTTCTGGTATTTAAAGCATTGAAGACAGAAGTCCTCATCTTTTTCTGCTAATTCCTGGCCACTAAAACTTTGCTAGGCTCTATGTTTTAGTTTTAACCATTCCTACATACCCTGATAGTGTTGAGCTGTGTGGTAATCTCACCACTATGTTTCTGAAATATTTGGATACTAATAGCTTATGTGCCCTTATTTATTCTGTACAGTAAGTCATTTTTGAACTTGTCTTGTATGGATAAGAAGTGGGGTCATTTTGTTTGCCTTCTTCTCCCGCAATTCTGATTACATTTTACCTTGCTGTGGTCAGTGTCATCTTCTCATTATGCCTTTTTAAACTTTAGCCTGCTTATCTAAATGTCAGCCATTTCTGGAGTTTCCTCTGTGTCAGCCTGCCATGAGTTAGAAGAGACTGACTTATTTCCTTACCAATACAGACAATGGGGTCTTAGTGTCTAATTCTTTTTATAAGAATGACAATTTATACCAGTACTCTAGTAGAGGGGAGGGGAATGGATGACCCTGTTTAAGTTTACCTTATAGACACAAGGTGCAGGGTTTGATTCTCACATAGAGTGATTGGCTAGCTTAAAATGGCTGACGAGAGCAGTTAGCCTAGTAGTAACCTATAAACCTATATTTATGTTATGGCTAGGGCTAGGTATAGGCTAGGCCAATATAGCCTAGTACCAACCTATGAACCTATATATTGTTGGAAGAAATATCCAGGGAATTGTTATGGCTAGGCTTGTATAGGCCCTAGGGCCGATAGCCTAGCACCAACCTATGAACTTATGATAATTCCTACCTGTAAAGTAATTATTTTCTTGTTATTTTCCTTTATAAACCAGATATGTACAACTCTCTTCATTTCAGGATTCCTGTATGTTGACTCTGCAGGAATACAATTAGGTTTCTGTTTAATGTTGTCTTGTCTCTGTATACACTACTTTCTCTTTTTTTTCCTTTTCTTTTTTAAACTATTTTATTTGTGTCATTGTGAGTAAGCACCACAATATCCCCTTCTTTTTCTTCTGTGGGTTACCCACCCTCTGTCTCGGTGTTAGTGAGCATAACCCTTTCAGTTTCTTTTTCTTCTCTATGTTGGTTTCTGTGTATGATGTGTATCTCAAAACAAAATTTATCTTCAGTTTTCCATTTCTTCCTCACTTACAGACAGCTGTTGTCTAGAGTATTTCTTTTCTTGAATTTTTCATCTTCCACTGATAGAGGTGGGATTAGAATTCTGACCAGACACTGTTTCTTCCTTTTTTGACTACACTGCATTTATCCTTAACATTTGCCCACTGCTTAAAATTCTACATATTTGAGGATTTCTGTTTTAGAAATCTTAGAATTCTGATCTTGTCAGTGGCTAACATTTCTAACCTTTAATTTTCAGCACGTTGACCCTCAGGATCTAACCACAGTTTTAGTACATGTTTTAGATCACATAATAGAAATTTTAACATTTTGTTTGGAGAAGATGTCCACCTATGAACTTTTAAGGTTGTGCCTCAGGTAACACTAGCTTGTGCTAACAGTGCCTTATTTACTTTTTAATAATCCTGATAATCAGTTCCTTACACATCAATGAAGGTTTTAAAGGATTTCTACTTAACAGAGCTGAGAGGATTCTAGCCTAGTTACTCTAGTTCAAACCATTCTGGAGGACATGTCACTAAAAGGCAGCCAAGTATGCTCCATGGTCTTCCTCCCTGGTCATTTTAATGGTGAAACTGTTTTCAGCACAGTGACAGCTCTGGCAATGGACAGCATAACATTATCAGCAGCAATGGATGTGACTTGCAAGAGATTTCTGACTGTAGCCATCTTTTAGTTTAGAGAGGTACTAGTCGCACTTCACTCAGTAGCAATAGTGTGCACAGCATAAGAATGGCCAGTTGGCAACAGAACAGGAGTAGTTTCTTTTAGCTTGGATAAATTTGCACAGTTTAACTTTATCCAGGAAGCAACAGCTAAATCGTAGGACTTTTTGCATAAAATGTTTGCTGAAAATGCCCGCTGTGCCTACCAAGCTGGCATATTAATGCACCAAATGTCAAAGGATTATCAAAAGTGTACAGTTTAAAGTTGTGATAAAATAAAAGGCAGTAGTGCAGACTCTTTTTCTATAACCAAGTGCACTAAAAAATACTGAACAGAAGAAAATAAAATACAAAATACCATTTTTTCAAAATTCCCAGAGCCTTTGCAAAAATGACAACAGTAACTTCCAAAAAGAGTCCAACAGTTCCTTTCTATTCAAGCAAGAAGGAGGAAGCAATTACAAATCTTTTCTGTATTGGCAAGAAGCAGCATACAAATTCTCTCCTGTAAAGTCATTTTTCTGGATTGCTTCACAGGAAGATATCCAGGTGTTCTCAAAATAGTCTACGTGCAGCAGTGCAACCCAAATCAATGTTCCCGGCAACCCTTCTCAGTCTTTGAGATACTATCTTGTCTTATTTCACAAGTATGTGACAATCTCTTTTTATGTATCATTTAATGATATAATTAATTCTTTTAACTGAAAAATACAGGAATCCTCCCTGCATAGTACAAAAATTATTTATCTCCTAAAAGCAGCAGTTATTTTTATACCTTCGTATATTTTAAAGCAATGGTTCTAACCACATCCTGTGCAGACACATACAGATTCCCAAACATTAGTTTTAGCTTAATTCTGCATATTTTCCACTTTTCTCTAGTTCTTATTTAGACTTCTTTAATGGTTGGTCAGACAGAAGAACAGCTCTTCCACCTTGGCTATGACTGAAAAGCACATAAAGAAATTAATCTCTGCTTTTACACCTGATCATTTGGTTAGTACTACCAAAAGGCATTTATATTTCAGGTTAGTTCTGTATGATATTTTCCACTTACCCACCCTTCTTGTCTATGACTTACTTAATGGTTGGTCAGACAGTAAAACATCTCTTCCACCTTTACTAAGACTAGACTTTCCACCGTGTGATGCCTTAAACCTCTTGTATCAGAGGCAACATGGGATATATGCAAATTACCAAGTGTTTCCAAACATCAGACATTCCTGTTATGCTGTGCTGATGATGCCATAAGAAGGCAGAAACATGCATGTCCACAGCTAGAGGGGTTTTAATTTATTGGCCTGAAATTGTCCATAAATAGACTTAAAAGTAAAAGTAAAAGAAAAAGTCATTGACATTCAGAATTGCCATTTAGCTGAAACACCTGATATACTTAAAGGATAATTTGCATATATCCCATGTTTCCTCTGATACAAGAGGTTTAAGGTATCACACAGTGGAAAGTCTAGCTTTGCTAGATTTTTCTTTTTGTGTTTTTTAAACAATTGGTTTTCCTGTGTGACCTTTTTACTCATTGTTTTACCTTCACTAAGACTGGAAAGCACATAAAAAATCCATTTGTGCTTTCACACCTGATTATTTGGTTAATATTGCTAAAGGATGTTGATTTTCTATATTTCAGACAGATTAATGTTATTTTAGAACTATATAAAGAATTTTTTGACACATTTGAAGCCTGTTGTTCTCCAATCAGTTTGCATTTTTCTTGTATTCCTCACTGTTATTTTTAGTAGTTCTTTGGGAGGAGTATGTAGATAGCTGCCTAACCCCCTCCCCACTTTTTTGTTTTCTCAAACCTTTTTACTTGGTTATCTGCAATGTGTCATGCTTAAACTTTATAAAGCATTCCCCTGTCATGTATTTTTGACATAGCTTGCTGCTAGTTGCATCCACTGCATATCAATCTCATAAGAATATTTTCTATCTGGTTTAGAAAGATTCCTGCTCTCCTGTTGGGACAATTTCATAAGATTTTTTTCCTGGTTTGGAAAACTTCCTGCTCTCCTGCTGGGGCTGAATCTTCTGGGCATTTACAAACTGACTGACTCATACATTAGTATGCTTTCCTGCCTGCTTTACTATCCTCCCGCCCCCAATTCCCCCTCCACCTCCCAAACTCATACCTTTATTCCAGGCTATTCCATCCTATTTTTGCTTCACAATTCCAGATTAAAGGAGCATACCATATAGCTCCACAAACAACCATACATATTCCCCTGCCACAACCATTTTCTCTTTCATAATCTCTGTCTGCCAAGTACATTACTGCTCCTCACCCTACCTCTTTTCAACTTCATCCACTCCCCCCAAAAAACCCTCAGAAGGTTATCTATTTTGAAATGTCTTCCCCTCTTTTCATTTCAACTTACACTGTCCTGCTAATCTTGTTTTACTCTTCCACTCACAGCAATAAGGATTCCTCCCCTACAGAGTGGAAATACACTTTTCACACATCTCTTAAAAATCCTTATTTCTCATTGGTCATTATTTATTTATTTATTTATTTACATTTGTTGACTGGGAGTGTCCGACTGGACGTAGGTCCATTTTCAGCGGAGGCCCGGGGAGAAAAGCTCCACAGTTAAAATAAACAGACAGTAGTTACATTGGATTACTTAGCGATTAACAATTTAACATAGCAATTAATTACAACATATTTACAGGTGAAGAACATAGTACATCAGTAGTCAACCAGAATCTTTATCTGTGAAGTACATAACAGACATTAACAAATGTTACAATAAGAAGTTCCTGCTGTATAATAAGTACTAGGCTTATGAGCATCTGAGCTTGCTATAATCAAGGTAGTTAGTGGAGGGGAAAGAAAGGTAGTGGTTGGATGAGGTGGGTGATATTAGAGTGGGAGTTGCAAGGGCATAGCCAGCATGTTTTTAGGTGCGCTTTTAGTAAAGTTTTGAAGTAGGTGCATGATGGTACGGAGGTAATTGTGGGTGGGAGGGAGTTCCATAATTTGGCTATGGTGCAAGAGAATAGTGCTTCACCAGCAGAGTTATTGGCTTTAGTGATCTGCAAGTGATTTTTGTTGCTGGATCTTAGTGGTCTGGTGGTGCGATAGGGTTGGAGTAGATTCTGGAGGGATGGGACATTTAGTGGATGGTTTATTAGTTTGTGAGTGAGTGATAGTTGATACCATTGAAGGAGGTGAGGGAGTTCAAGCCAGCCCAGTTCAGCAAGTGAGAGACAGTGGTGACTATGGTAGGATGCCCCTGTGGCGAATTTGGCGATTTTGTTGTAGCAGGTCTCTAGCTTGTTTAGATCGCATTGCTTTAGGTTGGTATATATTGAAGAGGCATAAAGCATTAATTTCCATTCAACACCTTATTCATGTACCCACGTATGCACATCTCCCCACAACCCTATCCCATCCCTCATACACTTTTCATTGCATGTCACATTCACTCTCACTTGCTTATATTGCCAAACCATCTGTTAAAGACACTCCCTTAAACTACCCAGAATTCTCTGTACATAAACTCCTGTAATATTGCTCCTGCTCATTTGCGGCAATATAGACCCTAACGCTGGCCCTTCTCTTTCAACTTGTGTTTTACTTAATGGTCATAGTATCAAAAACAAAACAGACCAACTAAACAGCTTTTTAACCTTCTACCACCCTACTCTCATAGCTGTAACAGAATCTTGGCTCAAACCTGCTGTTCCTTCTATTCACCACTTCTTCCCTGAGTACAACTATTATCTTGATGGGAAACCTGGTTCTAGACCTGGTGGTGGAACAGTACTGCTTTTTAAATCGGATTTAAATTACCATCTCTTAGCTAAAAGCAGCATTACCTCAGACTCTGTCCCTAACTGGCTACTTCACTGTGTGCCTTCCTCTAACAAATTTTCCTATTCAGTGTGCTGTAGCTTACACCCCCCACCTCCTTAGACAAAATCAGAACCCTTCTTCATGAAATTACATCCTCAATAAAAAAATCTCAAAAACTGTCCTACTAGGGACTTCAATCTCAACCTTCTTGGCCCTATACTTAAAGACTTCAACTAGTCACTGAACCAAGAAAACCAAACACTGACTCTTCTTATCACTCAACTTCTTTACCTTATTATTAATAATAATCCTAACAGTATTTCTCAAATTCTCATTCACCCCTTCCTTCAGTGACCATCGTTCAGTCAAGTGTAATATCTCTCACAACATAGATGAAATCTCTCTCCCTCATATAATTCCAGAACCAATCCCAATGAAACATTCTCCAACTAAAGATAATATTAGCCTCATTAGATTGGTGTCATATTCTGTCTTCTACTGACCCAAACCACTGCAGCATTCTCCTCAAACAAATTCTTCTTACCCTCCAGGACTCAGTGTTCCCTAAAATTACACGTCTCCATAAAACCCCTAAAAACATCTGGCTCAATTATGAACTTAAATGCCTTGATATTCTCAGAGACAATGCCTGGTATACTTGAAAAAACTGGTCTATATCACTTTATCACTTTATCAAATGGCTATTCAGTGACTACCCATTCATCGAATCCCTATTTGTCGAAACCGCTCTTCATTGAATGATACATTTTAAGTAGGGCAAGTCAACGGTTGGCCAACCAAGCCACCATAAAAAATAAAAAAATAAATAAATAATTTAAAACTCACCCCCCCCTAACCAAATATACCAACTCTGAGATCACATTACAGTGAGGAAAAGGGCAAATTCCGGATGGTGGCCAACTGCTGATTTGCCCCAGTTAAAGTCTGCCATTCGATGAAGAGCAACTTTGACAAATAGGGGTTCAATGAATGGCTATTCACTGAATAGCCATTTCATAAAATGATATAGACCATGGAAAAACAACCCATCTTTGTCCTCCAAGCAACCTTACACTAAGTTAAGAAATCTTGCTAAAAGTGCAATCAGGTGACATAAAAGTTGCATTATGAAAAAGCATCAGTCATCCCTTCTCAACTTATCTAAAACATTCCGGGCAGATGTTAAACACCTGACAGGCTCTACTAATCCAGTTAATACCAACTCTTCCTCATCTCACGTCATATCAGATGATTTCACCCTCCACTTCAGTACACCTCCCATCCCATATTCCATTAATAACCCCTCTTCTCCCTCTAACCTCTCCCCATACCCCTATATTCCCACTTTCCATTTCAAAGCAATAAAGCTAAACACACAGTACTATTACTTGAGGAAATAAAAAAATGTCTCACCCTGGTACTGACAACCTTCAGCCCTGCTTCTTACTTCTTTGTAAGGACTTATTTATTTATTTATTTATTTATTTATTTAACATTTGTTTACCAGGAAAGTCTGATTTGGAACAAAGCCAATTTTCAGTGGAGGCCCATGGAGAAATGCTCCAGATGTATGTCTTTGTAACGGAGGAGGAAAATGGAGTACCCAGAGAAAACCCACACAAATGCAGGGAGAACATGCAGACTCTGCACAGAAGGCACTTCAGCTGAGAATCAAACAACAGAACCTCTTGCTGTGAGGGGACAACCTTACCGCTGCACCACTATGCCATCCGGTGTTTAGCTTTATTGCTTTATAGTTCCCCCCCAAAAATCTTTTTCACATTAAAATGTCTGCATAACTCAAAACATCTTGTCTGATATCTGAAAAACAGCCATTGTTAAACTCCTTCCCCAAAAACTAACTCATCCCACACCACTGACTTCCATCCCATCTCCATTCTTTCCATACTTGATAAAATCATGGAAAATTTAGTTTACAACCAACTCACCCATTATATCTCCCAATATCATCTACTATCCTCAAAACAGCATGGCTTTTGGGATGGTAGGAGCACTTCTACAGCACTCTGGGCACTTGCTGATAACATCCTCCTTCACACGGACAAAGGCCTCCACACTGCAGTCATCTTTATTGACCTCACCAGAACCTTTGATCTAGTTGACCATAACATTCTTTTAGATCATAGGAATTAGCCCAGAAACAGCATCCTGATTTAAAAATTATCTTTCCAATTGGCATTTCTCTCTCTGCAGTTTCAAAATACTCTCTCTGCTTCCACCCCTCTCCTTAAATAAGTCTCTTAGGGCTCCATTCTGCCTCCCCTTCTTTTTTCTGTTTTATTTTATTTAATTATTTATTTAACATTTATTTACCATGAAAGTCTGAATGGACACAGGTCCTTTTTCAGCGAAGACTGGGGAGAGGGAAGCTCCATGAGTAACAGTAAATTTTAATGCACAAATTAAAATAATCAATAAAGTATAAAGTAAACAAAATGTAGTATACATAAGAAAATACAAATTTGTTACAGCATGACAACAAAACCTAGGCTTTGAACATAGCTAGTACTATTTGTAAAGTATGACATATATGAAGATATAAGGTTAAGACAGGCAGGTAGGTATAAAAGATTAAACATCGGGGAAGAAGATGGATATGGTTGGGGTATAGTGTGATGTGTCAGATCATTCATGAGGGGTTAGTACAGGAACACAGCTACTTATTTTTTAGATAAGCTTTAAGTGATGGCGTAAAGTGGTTAGTGGACAAGACTGAGAGAATGGAGTTAGGAAGGGAGTTCCATATATGAGATATATAGCTGGAAAATAAAGATTCTCCTGCAGTGTTGTTGGCCTTGGAGATGGTGAGTAAGTTCTTATTGTTAGTGTGAAGTGGTCTGCTGGAACTGTAAGGCAGAATGAAATTTTGTAGTGCAGGGATTCTGGTTGTGTTACAATTTTGTGAGTTAGAGAGAGTTGGTTGTAAAGAATAATGTTGGAAAGTTCAAGCCAGTCTAGTATCCTTAAAGTTGTACAATGATGTGTTCTATATGGACAGTCAGTTGTAAATTTAACAATTTTATTATAACATGCTTCTAGCTTAGATAAGTCAATTTTCCTAAGATTAGTTAAAATTGAAGTGGCATATAGAAGAGTAGAGAGCAGATGGGTTTGTGCTAATGTAATTCTGGTCATTTTGGTCAGGAACCTTTTGTGTCCATATAGAATTCCAGGTTTCTTATGGACTTTTTTATTGTTAGGGAGACATGTAAGTCAAATGTTAGTTTATTGTCTATTTCCACTCCAAGAAGCTTTGTATGGATTATCGGGGAGGTGACAGTATTGTCTTTGGCTATTATGTTAAATGGTGGGCATGAGATAGATGTCTTGTTAGGTTGGAAGAGTAATAATTTAGTTTTGCTTGGGTTCAGTATTAGATGGGCATTGGCTAACCATATTTCAACAGAAGTGAAAGATTCCTGTGTTTGAGAAGGAAGAGCTGATAGAGAGGTGCCACCACAGATAAGTGTTTTATCATCTGCATACTGTGTTATAAAACCATGTGGAGTAGCTGTGTGTAGATTATTAGTAAAAAGGGAGAAAAGGAGAGGGCCTAAGCTAGATCCTTGGGGGACACTAATGGATAAAGAAAGGCATGGAGATAGGTCACCTTGCCATAGATCAGATTGTTGACGGACAGATAAATCGTTATTAAACCAAGTTGTGGGAGATGGTGAGAAGGAGAGTTCAGTTAGTACATCTATTAGTTTGGAATGGGAGACCATATCAAAAGCTTTTAATAGGTCTAGCAAGATGGCAGATACAAAGTTGTTATTCCTGTGATGGTTTACGGTATTTGAAAAATGTAATTTATTTTAGGTGCTGCTTTTGTGCTGTTCTGTACTTGCTGGACTGGACTGGAACCAAAGTCTTCTTAAGACACAAAGTTCTGCTGGCTGTTTACTGCTGAATCAGAGACACAGAGTTTTGTATGACAGCATTTGTAAAGCACCAAATTGCACATTGATAAAGAAATATATTTTGCAGCACAATACTATTTTACTGTAAGCACAGTTACAAATAAATAACTTATTCTTGTAACAAAAGATACATACTCTTCTGTTAGTTTGTAGTACAAATGTACCAAGACTTTACTTTTTATAGGCAAAGGAAGATTATAACTGCTTCTCTAATACAATACCTCGGAACAAGTGTGTTCCAACCAAAATACCTCTAACACAGTTTAGTATATATAGTCTTTCTGTCACACACTTTAAATCCTGTTTTTTTCTTGGTATTTTCTTTGGGCATTTGTGGGAAATCATGTAATGTCTGTTTTTAGACTTTTTTATTGCTCTTTTGTGAAACCAGTTAAGCACTTCTGCTGATGTAAGAATTTGCCTTTTAGAATTATTTTCTGTTGATTCTATAAAAAGTGATGTCCATTTATCTGTGAGGAATTACATCAAGCTTTTCTTAATATTGTGACAAACATGTCTTTTAGAAAATATTTTGTGGAAAACACATACCATAAACACATATTCATTGACAGAAGTCTGTAAGGAAATATCTGAGAGAATGTGTCAAACTGTTCTGCTGCTGATATTGAAAAAACATATTTCTGAGGAAAAAACATGTTCATTTATCTTTTTTGATACTGTGGGTGAATGTGTCTTCTGAGGAAACAGCTCTGTAAAAGATATTGCTGAGTTTATAAAAATCATGTCTATTAATAGATACAGTAAGAGCTATGTCACACTAGAGTATGGATGCTCATTACATATTGCTAAGCTCTAGTTCTACATTTAAGCAAGCTCTATTGTATGCCTCATTTATTTTACATTTTTATAGCAGAATTGATTTTAACCTTTATTTATTGTTTAACATACTTAACAGTAGTGAAAGATAAGAGAGCTGTAGTGGTACTATTCAATGGGTGAAACCTATGGTGAGTGTTTCAGTGAAGGTTATTTGTTAGTAAAAATTTCATGACCTGGAGATGAATAAACCTTTTGAGTAGCTTAGAAAGAGGTAAAATAATAGCAGTTGGATGATAGTTGTGTGGAATGTCCCCCTTTATGAAATGTGATTACATGGGAAATTTTCCACAGTTGAGGATTCATGTTTTTGAGAATGGATCTGTTTATAAGGATTGATACTGGGAAGACTATAGATTCAGTTGCAATTTTGAGGTATTCACTGGGTAGGTTATCTACGGCAAGTGTAGTAGGTTTTAGTTTCTGGAGTAGTTTCTTATACTGGCTGTAGAAATTGAAGAGAAAGAGAATGAGGCATTGCTAGTTGTAGACTTGGCTGGTTTGGTATCAGGAGTACGGGTTTGCTGCTTGGAAAGGGCAAGTATAGATTCAGTAAAATGATAGCTATGCTATCGGAATTGCTGCTGTTGTTTGGGGTTGTTATAGTAGATTTTCCTGGGTGAAGGTTTGAGTTTATAGCAGGCCAGAGTTTTTGAGGGTTTTTTGATATGTCTTTTGAATGTTATGATAGAAATTTATTTTATCCTCTTTTATTTGTTTTTTTTTGCCTTATTTCTAAGTTCCTGATACTGTTGTTTAGAAACTACTGTGTTAGTCTTATGCCATAGTTCCCAGGCTGTATCTTTAGTTTTCAGAAGGGCCCTAGTGTCTCTGCTTAGCCAGGGAGCACAGTTTGATTTTACTCTGATGGTTCTAACAGTGACATGTGCATTTAATATATCTAAAAAGGATTTACTAAAGTGGTCCACTGGGTCATCAAGGTCAAGGTATTTGAGTGGAGTCCAATTGCACTTTTGTAGGTCAGCTAGGAAGTTGTCAAGATTAAAGTTATGTTTTTTTTTTCTGAGGAAGCAACATACTTGACCTGGTTATTACTAACATGGGCAACCGTTGCTCTACACCAATAGTAAATTACTCCCTGGTTAAATCTGACCACAAACTAATCACCATGGAAATCCACATCTCACCCACAACCCCCACAAAGGTAACCACCATGAAAAACTTCTTCAAAGCTGACTTTGGGCTCCTAAAATCAGAGGTGGCTAACTTCACAGCACCCATGTCAATGGAAAATAGATGCATGACTGTTGAATCATACAACAATGCACTGTATGAACACGTACATAAATGAATGGAACTAGCCATACCCAACAGAACCAGGACACTCTCCTCCAAAAAAAGGAAGCCAATCTGGTCGTCCCCTGCCATTAATAAATTCTACAACAGAAGGAAGAAACTATTGTAGAAAAAGGTGACGTCCCAAGACTGGAAAAACTCCCTTATTAGCCTCAACAAAAAGTTGACATCCCTTATCAAAACCTCTAAAGCCAGCTATGAAGGCAAAATTGTGGCAGACACTCAAGACAACCACAAAGTCTTCTATAGTTATAGCAAAAATCTCCATGGCAATACCCCGGTTTTGCACAATGGTACCTCCTATACTGAACCAACAGATATTGCCAACATACTGGCCAACAGATTCAGTGCCAACTTTACCCCTCTCCTCCCCCTAAAGAACCAGTCACAATACCGGAGGAATGCCAGGCACCCAGCATTCCTGCAGCAGAGGTTAAAACTGCATTGTCCAGGGCCAAGAATACAGCTTCGATGGGACCCAACAATATCCCTGGATGTGTTCTACATGAACTACAAAGTTAACTGGCACCACATGCCCTGTTCAATCACAGCCTCACCTCAGGCGTTGTCCCTACGGTTAAGGTGTTTGCCTCACAAACACAAGGTGCAGGGTTTGAGTCTCACAAGGGATAATTGGCTAGGCTTAAAATGGCTCGCAAGAGCAGTTAGCTTAGTACTAATCTATGAACCTATGAACCTATGAATAGCGCTCTGCTACAGTCATCCCTATCCATAAAGGGGGAGTGACTACAGATTCTGGGAATTATCGCCCCATTAGCCTGATGAATCTGATATGTAAGGTCTATGGAGCACATCATCATGTCATCATGGACCTAATTAACAGGGATATAGGGAATCTCCAAACTCTAGAGCCCACGCAATTTTGTTTTTTAAAAAGTAGATCATGCCTGGTCAACTTGGTTGACTTCTTTGAGTCAGTCACCAGAGCTGGGGATGAGGGCAAGACAGTTCATACAGCCTACCTCAATCTGGCCAAGGCCTTTGATACCATTCCCCACTCAGGAATTAGTGATAAACTCACCAAACTAGGCATCAAACCCTATATCACTAGATGGGTTGCAAATTGGCTCACAGATAGAACCCACAGTGTGAAAGTAGCAGACTCCAAGTCTGACTGCTAACCAGTCATGAATGGAGTCCCACATGGATTGGTCCTGGGTCCTCTCCTGTTTGGCATCTACTTCTTAGAAGTCCAGGCCAACACAGAGGGACTCTGGCTGACCAAGTTTAAATACTGGAAGCTAGGACCTATTATTAACTCCACAAGTGATGTAGACATCTTACAGAAAGGCCTCACTGAGACCAATGACTGGTGTCGAAACCATGGCCTTAAGCTTAATGCCAAAAAATGCATCGTCATCCCCTTTGGGAAAAAACTCAGTTTCCACTAATTGCTACATTGATGGGAGCCCAGTGAACACTGAAGGCATTATAAGAGATCTGGGGACACAGGTTGACAGCAACCTCTCCTTCAACCACCACATTGCCACTGTGGTCAGAAAGTCCTTCTATGTGGCACATCTCATTACCAAGGGTTTTGCATCCAGGAAGAAAGAGGTCATCATCTCTCTCTCTCTGCTCTTCCCTCATTAGGCCAATTGTCGAGTATAATGCCCCATTTGGCATGTACCTCACTAAACACATGCAACAGCTGGAAAGGCCACAAAAGTACCTCATGAAGAGGATCTTAGGCCTTAAACACATGTCTCATATCATCTACTACAATCTCTGCCTGACTTACAAAGCCATGTCTGACCCAGCTCTGTTAAAAATACTATATCTAAAGAAATTCCTCCACGCCACATGCTCCAAAGACCTCAACCTCATTACCACAATCAACAGAAAATGCTGGAGGGACAGATTCATAACCCAGAGACTGCCTATGCTCTGGAATAGACTTCCCATACATGTCAAACAGAGCACCTCACTGGCCCTCTTCAAGAGAAATCTTGATGCGTGGATGGAAAATTGAAGGTTCACCCTGGGGATCGCTCCAATGGCTCTACTTGATAGAGGCACTGTGAACTAATGTTGGGTGGCACTATGCCAGAGCACTTCTATGGGCTAGGCTTTTAAAGCCTCCAGGGCCATTAGCCTAGCACACACCTATGAACTATGAACATATGAGTTGTTTAAACATAATAGGTTTTTGGTGGCAATATGTGTTATCGTATAAGAAATGTGGGTAGGAGTTGCTCAGACCATCAAGAAGGCAACCTGATTGGAATGATTGAGAGGAGTTATTTAGTAATATCCAATCCAAGGCTGATTGTGTTTACTAGCTTTATCAACTTTATCTATTTGGGTAGGTTCTTGAATAGTTTGTGTAAAACCATGCAAGTTTATGTGATGGATGGAGTGATTTGTATCACATGCAAGCCAGTCTAAATTAAAATCATCCTGTATGAATGTCTCCTGACTAAGGGTACTACTTGCTCAGGCTTACAGTGGCTTGCAAGGGCAGATAGCCTAGTACTAACCTATGAACCTATGAACCTATGAACCTATAGTTGTGGCATTATTCCTAGGTGGGATATGGCAGCCAATTATATTGTGTTTTTCTTGAATTTATAGTTTGTGTGGTAAAGATGATTTCTGCACTGCCTAGTTGTAGGGTTTTGCGGTCAAGGAAAGTTAAAGTGAGATGGCCTTTAAAGAAGATAGCAACTCCACATCCACTTTTGTTGAGTCTATCCACCCATAGTATGGAACAACCTGGGGGTATTATTTCATCATCTTTTGTACCTAGTTTTAACCATATTTCAGTGATTATTACTATGTCTGGGGAGTATGTGGCTGGAGTGGCATGGTGTATGTCTAATTTGTTGGCTATACTTCTAATATTAATGTTCATTAGCAATAGGTCTGATTTTTTTCTGTTTAGGATTGGATTTGTCGGGGTGCTGAGACTAAAGTGACTAGGAGGGTTGGTGTTATCTGAGAGTGGTCCAGGGTTTGGGTGGATGCCACCACTAAGCAGTAGCCTAGAAGCAATGCTGGTAAGTAATTTCAATCATTTGATAACCTCATTGTTGAATAACTGAGGGATATAATGACTATCTTTAGTAGCCATTATTTTAAGTGGAAAATATTGGAGGCTAGTAATATTGACAAGTGTAGGAGAGATGGTGAGATATGTACATGGAGTAGTATGGTAAGGTGGGTTTGTGTTGTGATGAAAACTGGGTGTCTGAAATGTCTGGAATGTGTTGTGGTGATAAGTAGTGAGGTGAGTAATATGAGTGTAGTAAGACATGATAGGTGAAGCATGAGCATTTTATAGGTCTAGGAGGAGGAACTAGGATAACAGGAAGTACATGTAATTGCATGGATAGAGTGAGGGAGTGTCAGCCTAGTGAATAAGTAAAGAAGCACTGGGTTGGGTGGCATATGGGGCAGGGTAGGGGAGTGGAGTGAACTCAAAGGCTGAACAGAGCAGGCAGAGCAAGCTGCAGCTGAAGGGAGTCCAAAAAAACAATCAAGAGTCAGGAAATGTAAGACAATACACTATGTCAGAGCTTTTAATCTTACAAAAAGCAAATGTTGCTAGCAAGCTCTTTAAGGATTAATAGAGCTAGGAGAAGTGGGACTGAACTAATGTTTTGTTTTGGAATAGTTTTCATTAATAAAATACCACTTGACCTTTCTCACCTCCCTCTCTTACTTTATGCTGATGACACAGTCATATTTCACTAAAATCTGACCTCCTCAGCAATACAGCAACAGCTTACAAGTTGACCCCCTTTCACTTATCAAATGGCTTAATAACAAAAGCTAATTTTGACCCCTTTCAAAACTAAAACAATGCTGTATGGTAATTCCCTAAATGGCAAAATTACTGTCAGTCCTCCTAAATGGCAAAATTACTGTCAATCTTTCCTTTCACCTAGAACAAATATAGAATAAAATAGATCCCTTCATATTTTGCTCATATAAAATGTCCTCAATTTCTCCACATCAACCATGAATGCCATAGGCTAAAGCATTCTACAACCCTGCTAGAACATAGAGTTCCAGTGGTTGCAGCAGCATCCAAGAAAAACTCCTTCACCATCAAACTTTATGCAGTTCTATGTCCCCTAGAAATAAGCCTCATTAGTATAATACTTAATAAAGCCAATTGGCCACCTGACCAATGATGCGCCAACCTACTTCTTGGATCCCAATTCTACAAGCTCCTCAAAGTACACTTCTGTCCGTCCCTTGTCTCCAACCCATTCAGATGACCACTTCTTCAATATCATTGAACCAGACTTCATTGCACTAGTCATGTATTCTCCATCCTAGGCCCCACATTCTGGGAATTCTGCCCTAATAATCTTAAAGACCTCACCTCATACACCTCATGCCATGCTCAGCTTAAAGATCTTCTCAAGTAAAAGTCAGTTTGAAAATATTTTCCCTCAAGAGACAACACTTAATCCTCTATCCTTTCAAAAGCATCCTTTCTCTTATTCACATCTTTTTCCTACACTAATATGTGATATCTCTTCCACATTTCATACATTGTAGATTGAGAAATGTTGCTTGAAAGGAATGAGCTGATCTGGGAATACATTACTCCATACCCTATCTTGAGATTCCAGCTGCCTTGGCATGACTGACGCTGGTGGAGTGCTGCACTGTCATATCATATGCCTGCAAACCTAGGTTCCACCACAGTAACTTGGGATTTTGTTGGCTGGCTCCCTGTAGCCATAGAGCCCCCTCAAACTCCTCCTGCCTTCTACTGCAAATACCTAGCAGCAGTGCCTCCTTATCATGGTAAGGTTTCATCATGTTAACATAGTACAGTTTATGCCTCTGCCTCCTGCCTATCAATTCTACCAGATAGTTAACATCACTGACCATCCTTACCACTTTGAAGGGTCCTATCCCATTCTGCCTGCAGCTTGTTGTGTCTGACAGGCATGAGAACCATAAAGTGCTGCTCCACAGTATACTCTCTAAGTTGAGCATTCCTGTCATACCAGACATTTTTCTGCTGTTGGGCTCCTGCCAGGTTCTCCTGGGACAAGCCCATGAGTTCCCTGAGCCTTGTCCTGAGGTTTAGGACATATGCCAGAACAGACTCCTTGTGGGATTCACACTCACTCCCCCACTCATCATGAATCAAATCTAGAGGTCTCCTCACCCTATGCCCATACAGTAACTCAAAGGATGAAAAACCTGAAGATTCCTGGGGTACCTCTCTGCAAGCAAACAATAGATGGGGCAAATATATGTCCCACTCCCTTTTAAACTGGTCTGCAAATACCTGTAGCATGATCTTTAGTGTAGAGTTTAAGCTCTCCACCAGGCCATTAGTCTGGGCATGGCAGTGGGTGGTCTTCAGGTGCTTCACCCCGCAGTGCTGCCACAGACAAGCCAGTAGGTCTGACATGAAATTGGCACTTCTGTCAGTCAGTATTTCTTTTGGGAAACCTACCATGCTGAACATCTCTAACAAAGCATTTGCCACTTTTTCTGCCTAATTGGAGGACAGGGGCACTGCTTCAGGATAGTTGGTAGCATACTCTACTACTGCTAGGATATATTTCTTCCTTGTGGAACTTGGGGTATTCAGCGGCCCCAAAATATCCATAGCTACCCTCTGAAGAAGCTCCTCAATCACAGGCAAAGGCACCAAAGGAGCTTTGACATTGTCTCCTGCCTTTCCTACTTTTTGACACTGCTCACAGGTCCTGCAGTACCCTGTTATATCCCTGGAAATCCCAGGCCAACAAAAGGTCTGTGTAATATGTCTCTTTGTATGCTTTACGCCTATATGACCTGCAAGGGAATGTCATGGGCTATTACTAGAAGTGCTAGATGGTAGGCTCTGGGCACTACCAACTGCTGTATACTCTCACCCTCTATCCCTCCCTCAGAGGTCCATTCTCTACACAGTAACCCTTTGTCCCAGTATACAGATTCCCCCTTTCCTTGAGAATCAGGTGCCTTCCTAGCTACCTCCCTCAAGACTTGTAATGTAGAGCATGGGAGCTGAGCCTGTTTCAACTCTGTCTTTGTAACCCTTCCCAGCTCCTCTTCCACAGGAAGTTTAGTATCTTCTGACAGCAGTGCCTCACTGTCAGCCTGGGTACAACTACTCACCTCTGCCCTTGCAGTCACTCTGTCCAAGGGAACATCAGTACCCACTAGCTGCTGTGGCTCACCTTCAGTCTCACTGCTGCAGGGCAGCTATCACCCTGAAGTATCCACCTCAACAGTCCTGGTTTTAAGTCTACTAAGATAGGATATAATCTGTTGTAGTAGTTTGTTACCCTTGTTGTCTCCAGACAACTTACCACTGGCATTCTGCCATTCCCACTTGCTGACTCCCCCACCTTTTGTTCCCCACCTTGCCTCCATGGACATCTGCATGATACATAGCCCTACTGGTTACATTTTAAACATTTAACCCTTGATCCTGGCCATGTACCTGAACCAGTGGCTAACCCTATCACTGACAGACTCTGTTGGGGCAGTTTAAGCTGCCCACCATGGGTTCCCTTAGACCCATGTGCAGCACTAGGCATCCCTTTCCTGTGCAGTGATTCCCTGCTTGCTAGGTATGGGTCTCCTTTTGCCCAACTCATCTGCAGTGTTGCATTCTCTGTCTGCCAATCAGATTCTCGTGTCCTCAGGCAAAGTGCTAAGGGCTTGTTCCCTCAGCAAAAGGTCTACCAGCCCTTCAAAAGTGATGACCTGACACCCACTCACCCACCTATGAAAATAAGTGCTTAACTCAGCAATATAAACACACACACTTTTATCTGCCTTGCGTCTATGTTCACAAAACTTCTTTCTATAAGCTTCAGGTGTTAACTTAAAACACTCTAATAAAAAATTTTTAACTGTATTATAATTTAAATAATCAGTATCAGACAATTTAGAAACAGCAGTTACAGCTTTACCATGGAGTAAGGGGGTCAGGAACCATACCCGGAGCCCTTGGTCAACATTATACTGTCTACATACCCTTTCAAAACATATGAATAAAACTATCAAAATTATCATCCTCTGTAAAATGTGATAGAAATTTACTGACCTTTATTGCTTCTGGGGTTTAGTTTCTCCCTTTCCCATTACCACCATGAGCCTGACAAAGAGTCAGCATTTCCTTTTCATGCTGCTTCTGCCTCTCATTTTCTTTGGCTTCCAAGTGCTGCAGTCTCTCTGCCAATTCTCCTTCGACCTTCAAATGCTGCAGTCTCTCTGCTGATTCTACTTCCAAACATTTGGTCTCCAGTTCAAGTCTCTTTAACTCCAGACAAATTTTTAAGTCCTCTGAAGCAAAGTTGAACTCTCCATTTTCTGAGAGTTGTACATCCTCAAGATGAGTCTGATTGTTCTCCTGGTTGCTGGTCTCTGCTGCAGCTGTGGTTAAGGCTGCAATAATTTCACCTTTAATCAGGTTGGTATGCACCAGTCCTTTGGCTTGGCACATCTCAGTCACCTGGCTCCTTGTCAGCTTGCCATAATCCTCTGCTGACAGAGGATTATCTCTCCCTGACTAACTAAGCTAACAAAAAAATAATAAAACTATTGTGATATGAAACTCTGGATGTCTGCCATGTGGCTGCTTGAGAGTACAAACACCGTCTTTAGTGACCACTGTTTACAGGCTACAGGAGTTCAATATCCACACCTCTGAATCCCAATATGTGATGTGGTGGTCCCACTACTACCAACCAAATGCAATCTGGATATCCCACCAATGCCCACCAAATGTGATGACCCTCCACTGGACCAGTAATCAAGGAGCCTCAGTCCTCACCACTAGCAACAGTGAAGGATGTTCACTGAGAGGATAACAGGTACAAACACAGTATTTCCAGATGCTGCACTTTGCATCAAGTGCAATTTCCCTTAAGAGCACATAGAGATCACAGTGAGTCCAGGGCTGGTTTCTCCCTCTTTCTTCGGATCCCCAATAAGACTCCTCACTGGCACAGCTATAGAGTTGAGATCTCAGCTGAGTGACCAAGCCAAGACCTCCAGCACCCTCCCTGTCTAACCACTGCTTTGTGTCCCTGCCCAAGTAGCTGACACACACACTCTTTGAGGTTTGATTTACATACTCACATATACACACACACACACACACACACACACACACACACACACACACACACACACACACACACACACATCTGGAAAAGACTGGCACAGGTTTACTAGCTATGCCTCCTTCTGCCCAGACTATAAGGTAGCTTTCACTGCCACCAGTCATTCCTGCCAGCTACCTTAAGACTCTACCAAGGGTACCCAATATACTGAATGATATTAATATTAACATAAATGGTAGTTTGACCAAGAGCAAGGCTATTAGGAGTGGGACAAACAGTGACACCAAATAAATATGCAAGTACTCTCAAAACCAAAATATCTCTTCACAGATCAGCCACAATGAAAGGTTTAAATATATTTAATAATAAATAAAAAAATAAGACAATATTAAATATATATTCATAATGACTACCGAATTCAAAACCACAGGAAATATTTAAAATAACATTGCAGTACCGGCTCACGCAAATAAAGAAAAACAAACTCTAAACTAAGCTTTGCTATATTCCTGACTATATCTAAGAGAATTATCCCATTCCCTTGTATCTTACTTGCTATAGCTAGAACAAGGCAGATGTGGTGAATGGTTCTTATTGTTGCCAGGTCCAAGACAGAATGGAGAATGCTCTGTCTCAATAGGAGACTTCGCAAATTAATATCTAAAATATTACTGCTGGGATATCTTGAAGAATGACATCACTTCTTGTCATGTGACTTCTAGTTCCCAAGCAAAACAACCATTGATGGCAGCTGGTAGCATTTAGCATCTACCTGTAAAAATACATAGACAAGGGCTTTTGCTTAGATCTTTGGCAGATGCAGGAAGTCATAGAACAATTGCATTCCTTCATGCTTTCAAGACTAGTAATTAATTCACCCTAAAGACAATACAGAAAGGTTCCTAATACAGACATTGTCTCTCTAGCTGCATTGAAAACTTGAGAGATAGCCTCTTTATTGCATAGCCTATAAAGTAATTTAATTTCAACTATTTTTCTAAAGTTTGCTGGACTGAAGTTAAACCTCCAATTTCCTCTGTTAACATATACATTTAAACAGTTACAATAGTGCTTGTACATTTATGTTCTCTTTCAGTAGGGCACACTGTGGATACATTTTAAACACACTCATTTTGCAAATACCTTTTCACCCCAAACATCTGCACAGGACAGTTTGATATACACATGGCATACAGTTCTAATACATGTGTAACACAAGCATCTTATATGACATATCTTTCTAATGCATTTGCAACACCAGCATTTTCCATAAATTAGTTTGATATTCACAAATGACACCACCTTCTCTGATTCCCTCAAAATCACTAACTGGAACCCACTAAAAACCCTACCCCTAGACAAAGCCGTTCATTTCTTCAACTCTAAATTCCTTACTGTCCTAAACTCCTTAGCTCCAATCCGTACTAAAAGAGTCAAAGCCAAGACTGCCCCTTGGCTTACTAAAGAAACCAAAAAAATTATACGACAAAGAGATAACTCCTGGAAAAACTATCTCCATCATAAACAACCTGAGCACTTACTTAAATACAAACAGTTACGAAACCTAGCCAAAAGCCATGTCATAAGAGATAAAAAGTCTCACTACAACCGTTGACAAATAAATCATGCAAAAAACCCCAAACAATTCTGGAACTCTATTAACTCTCTTCTAAAGCCTGGTACAACAAAAAAAACCCTTGCCCTGATACCAGCAAATCTGACCAAGAAATTGCCAATCTATTCAACTCCTTATTTACTTCTTCTATTGCTGAACTAACTAAAACCTTCCCCAACAAAATCCCCCCCACCCCCCTTCCCAAGTCTCCACATCCTCTCCTCCCTCTTCCCCTATCTTTGAACTCAAACCCGTAACCATCCACTTTATAAAAAAACTTCTCTCAAAACTCAAACCTTGCACCAATGCACCTGACAACATCCCCTCCTCCTTCTTAAAAAATTGCCTCCGACAGTATTGCTCTCCCTATTAGCATCCTGCTAAACAGATCTCTTTTTGAGTCTTATGTACCCAAACTATGGCGCTCTGCTTTCATTCTCCCACTCCACAAAGGTGGCAAGAATTGTAATTTCTCCAACTTTTGCCCCATAGCCATCGTCTCTCCTATCTCAAAAAATTCTTGAAAAATGCATCAACCTGCAGCTCATGCCATTCCTAACCAAACACCAGCTACTCTCTCCCACCCAACACGGTTTCCGCCCTGGGCATAACACTAACACAGCCCTTCTCTCCTTCTTACACTCTGTCAACTCAGCTCAAGACTCTGGTAACTTAGTTTCATCTGTTCTCTTAGATCTATCTAAAGCTTTTGATACCATCTCCCACTCCCATCTACTAAACCATCTATCTCACCTCAACATCTCCCCAGAAACTCTATCCTGGTTTTCTAGCTATCTTTCTGACAGGTCCCAAGCAGTGAAATGGGGCCAAGCCTCCTCCACCTTTCTTCCTACACCCACAGGAGTTCCCCAAGACTCTATACTTGGCCCTCTCCTATTTAACATCTTCGTAAATGATTTCCACAAAGCTATTCCCAATATCAATATTGTCCAATACGCAGATGGCTCTACTTTGACCTGCTCTGCTTCCAGCTTTAGAGAACTCCAATCTCTAACTCAAACCGCTTTCACAACCATGGAAAAATGGATGCACGAAAATCACCTCTCACTTAACGCTAACAAAACTAAGATTCTTCTTTTCACCCACTCAAAATCCAACACCACTGAAAAAAATTAATTTCAAATTTCTTGCCTTAACAACTCCAACATTAACACCATTCCCTCTGCTAAACTCCTAGGTGTCACAATCGATGAACACTTAAAATTCAATACCCATATCCAACTTAACATAAAAAACCCATATAAAACTCGGCCTGCTATACAGAAATAATCAATTCCTCTCCCCTCTACTCGATATACCTTAGCCACTACATATCTCCTCCCATCTCTTCTATATGGTGCCCCTCTGCTTACAAATCTATCTTCTACCCTAACCTCCAAACTGGAAGTATGCTACAATCAAATTTCAAAATTTGCCTCCAAGGAAAACTCCCTCTCTCATCACTGCACATCACTACAAACTCTAAAGTGGCCTGAACTCCCAAATCAACTAGACTACCTCCAAATTGTCTCAGCCCACAAGTTAATCTTTCAACCCACCCTCTGCCTGCACTATCCAATATTCTTCAACCTTACCCCCCCAGACCCCTTAGATCTTCTAACCAAAACCTTATTTCCATCCACAAACCCAAACGCCCAGCAGGTCAACTTTTACTCTCCTTTTCCCTTGCTAAAAAATGGAATGCCCTTCCCTCTGTCCTGAGGACCTGTGACAACCTACACTCCTTCAAAACTCAACTCTTCTCCTACCCGCATACTCATCGAAAATGTAACTGCACACTTCACTCTATACCCCCCAAACTCCCCTCTTCCTTCTCTCCTGGCTAACCTTCATTACCTTCATATTTCTCTCTTGGTCACACTCTGCCAAGGTAACTAACAACTACTGCTAACCCTATACAAATTTTCCTATCATCCTCCTAGACTCTTTCCTTAACTTCAAATGTTACTGAATTACTGATTTGAAGGAATTTGCGGGAGGTAGTCAACCAACTTGAATGCTTACCTCCTACGATTTAAATAATTCAACCTTTTGTATGTAAATCATTTTTTCTCTCTTTGAATTCTATTTGTACTTCTAAAAATGTGATCTAAAGATGTAGGTTGACACAATGTCCTTTTGTATGTAAATCATTTTTAGCTTTGAATTTTATTTGTATGTCTAATTATTATGTCTTGTAACATTGTATTGTGGAGCTTTTCTCCCTGGGCCTCCACTGAAAATGGGCTCTTTGGCCCAGTGGACCTCCCCGGTCACCAAACTGGAATAAATAAAATAAATAAATAAATATAATTATTTACAAAATTCAAGCTAGCTGTGCTGGCAGTATCTCATTACATCACACCCTCCACCACCCATATGTTTTTGTGAAGTATATATGTGGGCATATAGTTATTTTTTTTCCTTTTCCTAGCAATGTCCTCTCAGGGCTTAGCCTCCCTCTCTCAGTTGACATGGAAGCTCATAAGGGTTTAACTCCTAAACCTGTCTTTTTAGTTAGCTCAAAATGAGTTGACTAATGATATGGGTGTATGGAAAGTGCCCTGATGCTATGGAAGCTGGACAGCTGCTATATCCTATGCAGGATATAACCCATATAGGCTACTGCAGTAGTGATTATTTGAACATCTACTGTTACTTACACAAGTATGCTTGCTCTTCCCTTCTTGGTCTTTCATAAAGACACGTACTTATGCTAATACTATCAAGGAAAACACTCAAACTAAAGGTACTGTCCCTATTTTAGTCCATAATTCATCTAAAAGTGCTGATAGCCATAGAATCAACGACAATAAAGCTTTACAGGACTTTTTTCTATTTGACTGTAGATTTGACAAATTGTCAGCTGATAGGTCCTATTTGAATCACTGTCTGTCTTTAAATATTGTCCCAATGGGTTTAAGACTTTTTAAACTCCCTTTGGGTATAGACTTGAATCAAGAAGTTGAAACTGAATTTAACTCTTTATTTGACTCTTTCATAATGATATTAAGTTATACAAATGTATTATTGATGTTGATTGTATCATAAGCAATTTGTTTTAGCTGAAGATAGAGCTAAGAAAGCTTTTGAACGGAAATTTAAAAAGATCCAGAGAGATAAAGAGCAATATAGAAGGCAGGTGAGTTACAGTTGGAATAATGGTAATTCAAGGTCTGATACAGGTTTTCAAGACAAACAATTTGAACATCTTGAACCTGTGAACGATAGTGAGCAGGATTTTTTTTTCAAATACCAAGACAACAATTTCAAGGGAGATGGAAAAAAGGAGCAAAATGGAGAAAAAAGTACTGAATTCTTGTCACACAGGTGTGAGAGTAGTGGAGGAGAAATCTCCCATTGACCAGCAGGAAATAGTCAAGTTAGACGAAGTGATTAGTGAATATAAGAATTTTAAGATCTTTAACTATAGCAGTGTGAAGTTGGAGAAAGCACACTTCAGCCTACTGTCTAAAGGTTTAAAATTTATTCCTACCCCTAGTTTTCGTGTAGTGGACAATGTTTTTGAATTTAAGAAGTACATCAGGAAGCTTAATCTATCTATCATGTTTAATAACAATGAAAGTCAAAATCTTAGTAAAAGTGTAGCCTTGAGGAAAAAAAGCACTTTTATTCCACCCAGTAATCCCATAGTTACGGTATTTGACAAAAAGGTCACCACAGAGATTTATAGATTGAATAGACATGTCCACAATACAAAGTACAAAGTGAATACCAATTTAACAGAAGAAGAAGTTTTAACTTTAAATAATCTTAAGCAGGATAAAGGTATTAGAATAATGAAACCTGATAAAGGGGGAGGAATCGTGGTCTTTGATGCTACCACTTATGGGGTTAATATCCAGAACATTCTTCATAATTCAGGCAATTATGTTGTTACATCTTTAAATGAAGTACACACTGCCTATAGAAGGATTGATATGTACTTAGAGGAATACTTTTTGGAACAAAGAATCACCTATTCTAGCCACTATAATAGGTATTCCTAAAGTTCATAAGGACCACCTCAACCCTTTTTTTGAATTTATTTCGGTGTAAGTCCTAAATTTTTTTCTATAGGTGTTGTCATAGACACCACCCTTAAATTCATATATACTGAACTTGACCATCTTGTAAAGGACTCCTGGGAATTTTTAAGGAATTTAGTTCCATAGATGTGACAGATTTATTTAGTAGTATCCCTATGGAAGAAGATCTTGAAGCTTTTTCCAGAAGTCTTAGGAAGTACACGAAATTCAGTTGGGATAAAATTTCTCTGCTTGTTGAGTTAATGAGTATTGTGTTGGAGAATAACTTTGTCTACTATGAATATATACATTCTTTGGAATGGAGACAGTAATATGTTTGAAGCATTCATGGGCTATTTGAATCAAAGTTGTGAATTTCTCAAATTCACTTCTACTACCAGTACCAATGGTGTACGTTATTTAGACACTTTTATTGCTGTTGACAGTAATGGTTTTAAATCTACTGTATACAGGAAGAACACGTTCACTAATTCTTATTTGGATTATAATAGTTACCACCCCACCAGAATGAAAAGGAATATTTTTAAAGGTCAGTGCATAAGGGCAATTAGGATGACTTCCACATACGAAGACATGTTAAAGGAAATCAGCTATATTTCCACTCTTTTTGCTGACAGGAGCTATGATATAGAATTGTTGGATGACATAGCCCTTTGTTTTAGAATTTGGACCATTTAGCCATATTATTAAAGGAATCCTAGTCAAAAATTGGCATATTTTAACTGTTACTCAGGGAAATTGAGATATTGTAGGTCCCAGACCTTTAATAGTATATAAAATGGGCAGAAATCTTAAAAACATCTTGGAGGGGATAGTACTGGAACTCAACATTAATCATACTAGGATTACTCCAGTTAAGGGTAATTGTAGGTCTACAATGTTGTATATATTTGCTGTTTGTTCAGTATGTCATTTCTACACATAGGGAAAAGACTGAAGACAATTTAGACAGAGAATTTATTCTTGCCTTGTCAAGACATGTTTTGGAATATGGTAGTGAACATATGTTTAAATTGCTATTGTAGAGTAGTTTTAGAGAGAACCCCTAGAGGGCACAATCAAGAACTATTTGGCTATATAGGAAAACTTTGGTGGCAAGTCTCACAGATGCTTTTACATCACCAGACTTACTGGATTGTTAGTACTTGAAGTTACCCAGTCCAAATTTTCAGTAATATATTTTCTGAATGTTTGTGACTTTTACTTTTTATTTTTAAGTCTTTGTGGATACATTCAGGCCAATGAAACCAAACCCTACTAGATACTGACAGACATGTTTCAGCCTTTTTATGATTTCATCAGCACAGCATAAGTGGAATGTTTGGCTATACTTTAGAAACACAGGCCCCCCCAGATTCAGCAAATGTCTGTGCAGGAATAACTTATTCTTGCAAGGAAGGGACCCTTCCAGTGCAGCATGGCAGCGCTCCATGCATATGTATGAAGGTGCACTGCCATGCTGTAATACAAGGGGATGTGTACAAGCTCAGGGTGTGTATTTGAGAGCAGTGCTCTCGCAATACACATGCCCTCTGCACACCAGAATTGCCATACAGCAATTTTAAAAGAGCGAGATCGCTCGTTACACCTCTCAACCCGTTAGAGTAAGAAATCTGGACAAAGCCATAAGGGACAACTCTGAAATACTGTAATTACAAACTTAGAAAGTTGATAGAATAACAGGTTTTAAATTAGCATGAAATTTATGAAGGGTTTGAAGTCTAAAACACACACCTCACAACCTGTTAGAGTAAGAAATCTGAGCAAAGCCATAAGGGACATCTCTGAAATATTGCCATTATAAACTCAGTTGATAGAATAACAGGTTTAGCATTAACATGAAATTTCTGAAGGGTATGAAATATAAAAAGCAAATTCTGTGATTACTGTCAAACTTCAATCTTTAATGATGTGCCAGAGAGCCACAAGTTTATGAAGTAGACCAGGAATATAATGCAAATATCCGGACATACTGTGAAAAGTTATATGTTATCAATGTTTGCAAAGCATAGCCCCCAACAGATAAATCTGTTTTTTTTCACATCTGCAACAAAGTTTAAGATTAGCTGCATGGGTGTGCCTGTTGCTTAGCTATGCTTAGCCCAGCTGAAACAGCACAATAAGTTAAATAGCAACAGACATCCAGCATAACCAATAGTGCAATAGTGTAGCAGTTAGAGTAATAAAGTTGTAAAACCCCCATATAAACACAAGTGGCCCATACAGTATAGTCACACAAAAATAAATGTAATGAAAACACATTGGGGGATGTCAGGGAAGGTAAACAAATTTATAATATGTCATGAATGATGAATCAATCCCATACAGGTGGTAGTCCATAAAATAAAACATAAGCAATGCTAAGCATTGCACAGCTATGCCGACCGGGTGTAAGCATTGTGTAAATATGAATGCTAAGCAATGAGTAGCCCAGCTAAGTGGATTTGCCCATTGATAAGCAGTGCTGAACCTGCCCCTTTAAGCACTGCCAACCTTAGCTAAGCAGGTTTGCCCATAGCTTAGCTTAGCTCAGCATATTCAAAACCATCCAATCACAGCAAAGGGTGGGAAATTGACCATATTTAAATCTCACAGGCAGGAATACAGCTCATAACTGATTGTAGCTCCCCACTGAAGCAGTATGGCAGGTGTTGGAGAGGGCATGCTCTTTAGGGCGTAGTGCTGGGGCATACAGAAGTCCATGGTCATGGTAGGACTCCCTGTAAAAAAACATGATGTGAGACTACTGCAGGACCAGTACTAAGGCTGCCAATACAAAGTGGAAGCCTGGAAAGGCTTCATCCATGATCTCACCAGTGGCATTGGTATCCCTTGGACTGGTGAGCAGGTCCGGCACCACTACGCTGACTTTAAGTGG